>NC_056736.1:206179773-206269773 GCF_019279795.1 Protopterus annectens | reverse complement strand
ATAGGTACACGCCCATACTTAACTTTCATGACATGGTTGGTATACCCAGGTAATACCCGTTCAACTGTGACACATCCTGACAAGTTTGGCTTGGACCACTGATGTGCGGATTTTGGCTGACTGTTCTAATCATTGGTAGGATGCCACCTTTTCCTATGTCCAGGATGGGATATATTCTGGACACATGTCCGAATGTACTAGACAACACGTACCCACAGTCAACGGTATGGATAATACTGTTCCTTTCAGCCTACATGTTGCCTTATTGTTGTAGCAGTTTATATGCTCCTTCTGTTTCGTTTACATGCTTATTCTATTTCCTGTCACATTTGGTATGTAAAATACGGACATACCTATTGTATGTGACTATTACATGCATTGTAGGATATAATTCGGTCATACGGTTGCTAGATATGTACATTTATCATGTTTTTTGTTAAGGACACATCTACCCAGCTGTGTACCCTCCCTCACAATATGGGTCAGCTGGTGACCCTGACCATTGGGCTGGACGTACCTATTGGCGGTGCTCTAACATATGATGCGTGTCACTTCTACTTGGTATAACTATCTACACTGTGTTGAACTATGGGCACATGGTTTTCAATGTCATTTGTTCGCAGGATAGGGACCTGTTATTCCATACCGTGCATTTGTGTTTGCTTCTTCATTTTGTGCTCGCAGGAACTGTCTTGCATGCTTTGCATAAGTTTCAGTATCCACGGACACTGACAGATGTGATTACTATTGCTTGCAAATTGTTATATGTAAGCATTTTAGGTTGCACGTTGACAGCTGACATTTCCACACCTCCGTGTGGAACTTTGACACGCCCTATGCACTCGCGCTCCTTTCCTATGCACATGGCTGTGGCGGCAGCGCTCCTTCATTAATATGCAATTGGCGCTACTGCGCCATCTTCATGCCGCACGGTCGGCGCAAGCCTAACGCCTGCCTTGCACTGAGCTTCATGAATCCCAGGGAATGTCTTTCCATATGCACATTTTCTCTTCAAGTATGACACTGCAAACTAAGAACTTTAAACTGCCCAATATTGCATTCACCATCACAACTTGCAGCAACCCAAACTGTAGGTCTTCTCACCTGTATGAGTCAGCTGATCCAATTTATAATACATAAAGTGTTGCGGAAACACCAGAAAAACAGATAAATAGTTTGTCTTTGTGAAACACCCATACCAGCAGACAGAACTCATGGCAAAAGTCTGTGGATACATAAAACTCTTTTTTGAGCCATGCCCATGGGCTTTAGTTAGGAATTAGGAAAAGCATCGCTCCTTCACAGCCCTAAAGTGGATAAAATGGGCGTTGGAAAGTAACTGAATAAGTTGACAAAACTAAGATTACAAGTACAACTTCTTGTGCTAAACAGCAAAAATAAAATTCCACTAGTGCCATCCACAGTTCCAGTTGAGTCAGGCAGGCAGTCAGGCACTGCCTCACGATGCTGACTTCATCACGGGATAAGTTGGTGATTCATGGTGATGTCTGCCATAACTTGTAAATAAAAATAAAAAAATATCGGACATTGAAGGGGCCACTCATGAATTCATGGCACCCCATTAGTTTGCCTTCAAAACTGGTAAATACTGAGGAATTCGGCATGGTTGAGAGGTATCGTAATGGGTCACAGTAGTATGATGCACGTGGCAGAAATTGCAACAGATTTATAAGACTAGGCCATTATGTTATTTGTAAAAGAAAGCCAATTGAAGAGTTTGCTTCTACTTAAAATAATGTGTGGTAATCATTTTAATAATTTGCCGCTACTGTGTGTGATGTTGAAGCAGATTGGCAAGTTAAAATTTCTATTCTTGTAACACTAGTGACTTTCAAGATTGATACAGGCACAGACATTATTGTGATATAATGTGCTACATATGAAAGTTTCTTGAATAGTCCACAATTGCATAAAGCAGAGGCTGAAATCCATAGCCCTGCAGGAAAGCTGAAGTGCACTGGTCAGTTTCTAGTCCTTTCTGAGTGGAAGGGGTACAAGTTTGAGTTTTAAGTAATGAGCTGGACAGTCCAGATGTAAATAATGTGCTTATCAGAGCTATGGCATGTGAAATGGGCTTAATTACCAGAATAAGTGAAGTCAGTGTAGTTGTGTATAGTGAACTTGGCATGCCTGATTGTGAACTAGTAGAAATTCAGCTTAAACCAAATGTTGTTCCATATGCATTGATGCATTAGGGGACCATTTACATTGCTGTCCAAAGTAGTGGGTAGAATTAAATGAATGCAATGCCTTGCTATAACTGAAAGATCAAACTGCCTGGTGTGCTTCCAACGACAACAGTAATTAAAAAGAGCTGGCATGTAAGAACATATTTTAATTTTAAAAAATTACATTAAAACAGTTGTGCTGTAAAGGTTCATATGACCTAGACTTTCCACTAATGTTTACTAATGCTGAAGTGCTTTCTCTGCTAGATGTGCCTAGTGGATTCTGGCAAATGCTTTCAGAAAAGGAAAGTCAAAATCTGAGAACCTTCATTACCTCTATGGGAATGCCGTGCTTTAAAAGGCTGCCATTTGATATAACCTCAGCACCTGAAATCTTCCAGCATAAAATGCCTGATTTATTCAATGTGCAAGATATTGTTGTTTTTTGTTGGTGTTATGGATAACATCAAAGTATGTTAGAGGCAGTGCTGCAGACCTACAAAACATTATTGATGAAAACTTAACTACACAAGTGTGTTTTTTGTGAAATAGTGCTTCAGTACTTTGCCATAGCAAAATTGCTAGGAGAATCAGACCAGATGCAAGACAAGGTTAGAGCAATAGCTGAACTGCAAAATGCATCTTGTGTCACTGAGTTAAGTGAAACACTTGCTATGATTAACTGTTTAGGAAAGTTTACGTCATACCTTTTGACAATTCTCTGTCCATTAACAGGCCTAATAAAGAAAACAATACCACAGTCTTGGGGACATGCGAATGGCCAAACATTCAGTAAAATAAAAGAAGTGCAAAAAGTAAACCCAGTGCTAGTTTATTGGGATTTCACTAAAATAACAATAGTGAGCACAGATGTTAGTATGGCCAAGGTGCAGAATTATTTTAGATGGATAAAGTGTTTTTTTGGTTTTTTTTTTGCACATTGCCTCTATGTGCTAACAAATGCTAAATAGAGATATTCACATTCTGAAAAAAGTGCCTTGAAACTGTGTGATTGAGTATATTTTAAATTCTACAGAAAGCTATTAGGATTCAAGAGTTTCCGGTACCAGACTGAACACATAAAATCAAGACAATGAGCCATCAAGGTTCCAATGATTGTTAAGGAGACTAGAAAGGTTCAATGTCAAAGCAATCTATGGGTTTGGAAAACAGCTAATTGTTGCAAATGTGTTATCTAGAAATGAAATACTTAACCAAGCATTCCCTGTTATTGAAGATATTGCAGCCTACATGCATGATAGACCTGAAAGTACCAAAAAGATCAGAAAATCTTAAAGTAGCTGCTAAAAGCAAGCAAGGAGTATAAGCTATTATCCAGCTTCTGCAAACTGGAAAGCCAGATCATTGCATACAAACAAAACAGCTAATGCATCACAGGCGTAGCAGTGCTGAAAACTATTGCACTTAATTTCATCATGGTACAATCAAAAGAAATAGTTCAGGGAAACAGATGACATATCCAGCTTGTACCTCATGAGAGTCATCCTCAACATAGTATTCCAGAAAACTTATTGAACCAGTCTGAGCCATGAATAATATGACCAATGTCTTGTAAATCTATTTTTGTTTTGACAAAAGAGCTGCTAGAACTGCATATTTAAGACACTGGTGTAAGTTCAAGTTTGATTATCACAGCGATAGACTGTGTGTTGTTTAACAAATGCAATTAATTGTAATTGTGCCTCATTCTGATTCACTTAAATGTTTTGTATATTGACCTTAAAAGTTTTAATGCTTGGCATAACAGTATATACCAAGGTTGTCCATCCAAAGTGTCTTAATTATTTTCTAGTTTAAGTTCAAATGGTCTTACAGTAATGAAGAGTTGTCAACATATTCATATTTCAAAGCATTTTTAGAGTTGTGACAGACTAAATAGAGAAAGCAAAGTAATTGCTACTAATGCATTTCTTTTGTAAATAATTACATTGTCTGTATGCAGTAAAGATTTTCTTTTGCAAGATTAGTTTAGAGTATTAAAGGTAAGGTGCATTGTGCGCACACCATCATACTGCATCATTATGAGGAATGACATTTTTCACTAAAGGGGGATGTGCTAATAAATGGATTACAGCTCCTAGAATGTCTGCATATTTTGTGTGCAAGTTAGAGCCATTGCCATTCTAAGATAGGCTAGTATACAGCTCAGCAAGCTCCTGCCTGTTGCCCTGCAGAGTTATACAGCAGCAGAGAGACAAAAGAGAGACTTTGAAGTGATTAAGTATGCATTTTCTTGCTGTCTTTAGCTAATTCCACATAAAACGCCAATTTTCTAGAGTTTCTGTCATTTAAAAAGCTTGTTTCAGCTACATATTGTACTTACTTTACTGCCTACACTTTAACAAAGTCATTTTTTGTGTTTAAATTACCCGTTTAACTGTTGTAGGCTACACACTCAATGATAGCCATTTCTATGCATTTAAAGTGGTTTTTTGAATGTATCTGCTTTATTTTTTGAAAAAAAAAAAACGAAAAACAAAAAAAAATATTTGTTTTCCCACCTTTCTAAGCTAGTATAATCCAGTTTTCAGGTTAGTGCTGAATTCAGGGCTGTGTTACAAGTTTCTGTGTTTGCCCATACCTTACTTGGATAGAAGGAAGTTTCTCTGTTCACTGAGAGAAGGAGCTTTGAGCAGCCTATCTGTCCCTGGAGGAGTGGTTTCAGCCCAGAAATTAGTAGTTTATTGGCCATGTTGTGCTAATTTCTATCTCTTTCATTTCCCTGCTATAAACCCCGCATTTGCAAGGTGTTTGTGCTAGTATACAGCTCAGCAAGCTCCCCTGGTGCCCTGTAGAGTTCTACAGCAGTAGAGAGACAAAAGAGAGACTTTGGAGTGATTAAGTATAATTTTTCTGCATTTTCTTGCTGCCTTTAGCTAATTCCACCTAAAACGCCAATTTTCTAGAGTTTCTGTGATTTAAAAAGCTTGTTACAGCTACATATTGTACTTATTTTACTGTCTGCACTTTCACAAAGTTGTTTTTGTGTTTAAATTACCTGGTTAACTGTTGTAGGCTACACACTCAAGTGAGATAGTCATTTCTGTGCATTTAAAGTGTATTTTTTTATTGTATCTGCTTTATTTTCTAAAAAAAAAAAAAAAAAAAGTATACTTGTTTTCCCGCCTTTCTAAGCTAGTATAGTCTAGTTTTCATGTCAGTGCTGAATTCAGGGCTGTGTTACAAGTTTTTGTGTTTGCCATACCTTACTTGGATAGAAGGAAGTTTCTCTGTTCACTGTGAGAGAGGGAGCTTTGATCAGCCTATCTGTCCCTGGAGGAGTGGTTTCAGCCCAGAAATTAGTAGTTTATTGGCCATTTTGGGCTAATTTCTCTCTTTAATTTCTGTGCTCTAAAACCCGCATCACTGCTTAGCTAGGGTATAACTATTCCAGGCTCCACAAAGTCTACTCTTCAAATTTTCCCTTGGAACTAGACAAACTTTCAACTTAAGCACTCAAACCATTCATTTCTCATACCGGCACTTGCTCAAAACTCATAGGAAGCACTAATAAACCTTAGCACTAGACCCACTATACTGTAGAGAAGGACAAGGCTCTCTATTTGACCTTACCAGTCAATCAGTAAAACAGCTCACTGTACCTATCCAGGTATGTCCAGAGGGCAGTTTCAGGTGTACTCTGGTCCAACTAGTGAATCTGGGTATTTTGAGGCAATGTTACAATTGCCTCATGTACATAGACAACCCTCTCCTCCTTCAACCAAACACTAATACATGCGAGAGATGCAGTTATACAGCCAAACTGGAGGCTAAGCTCTCTCAAGACTGGACCAGGCAGTCAAGAGGAGAAGGGAATTACTTGCATCACATCACCAGTCTCACATAGACCTATGAAACCAGCACCGGCAAAAAACACACATAAATACACAAAAACATACTTGGAGGCTCTAAATAAAAATCTACAAAAGCAACAGAGACCTCCAAAGCAAACATCCAAGCAACATCCACGCCCAACACAAACCATGAAACACATACTTCACAAAACCAGTGTGCCACACAATCACAGCCCTTAAGGCAAAATAACATACCCAACACACTAGTAATAGGTGACATCCACTCACTAGGCTGAACAAGGAGAAGGTTACTGTTAGCTGCCTGTTGGATGCCAGGATCCGCCACATAACACAAGCACTCAGGTCACTCCAGAACAAGTACAAATATGACTCTGTCATTGTCCATGTTGGTGTGAATGACCTGAGCTCTACCTCCCTGGACTACATAAAAAGAGACATGGAGGAGCTCTCTGATCATGTAGACCAGGACAGTATGACCCTGACCCTGAGTAGCATCCTGCCCTCACCAAGAATGATACCACGGTATAGAGAAAAAAAATATCAATTTCAGCAATTGGTTAAGCTTCTGGTGTCATTCAAAGGGGATCCAGTGTCTGTCAGCCTGGGATGACATGCTCGACAAGCCACTCTGCTTTGCTAGAGACAGCTTGCACCTGTCACCCTTAGGCTTTTGAATACTGGCCAAGGCTCTTGCCATCTCCATAGTGCCTTTTTTAGGCAAGGCTCAAAAGACAAACCCACCACCATAAATAGCACAAGTAACAAAAAACTGAGGGTAATGCTATGCAATTTCAGAAGTCTAAACCTCAAAATGCACGCACTCGAGGCACTTCGCAGTATGGAGAAAATCGATATATGTGCAGTAACAGAAACCTGGTTTAAGGCTCCAGAGAGCACCCCAGCACTTCCAGGCTGCAACTCATACCATACATTTCGGCCACAAAACCTGGGCCGAAATACAAAAGGTGGATACCCACACCTCCAGGTTAGTGGCACAGCACGATGCTTCAGAGATCATCCACATGCAAATAACAATGGGCAAAACTACTATTCAAATTATAGCTTGCTACAGATCACCCACCATGTCCCAGGACCCCCACTCTGCATTCCTGGAAACACTGGGAAACATAAAGGACCTACCAAACACCCTGAAATTGGGTGATTTCAATTACCCAAACATTAACTGGGAGAACTACTCAAGTACAAACTCCCATGCCCAACATTTCCTAGAATTTATAAACTCAAACGCCCTGGATCAACTGGTTAACATCCCCACCAGAGGTGAGAACATATTGGACTTGGTTATCACCAACATGGGTGATCGGTGTTCCACACTGGAGGTCAACCCCTTGCTTGTTAGATCTGACCATAAACTAATCACTCTTGATATCCACATTCTGACACCACCCCTGGTCAAAGAAACCACCGTGAAAAACTTTCCAAAAGCAAATTTCATGTTAATTAAGACCGAGGTGGGAAGTTTCAAAGCCCCCATGCTAAAGGATAACACTGTCCAAGCTACAAAATCCTTCACTGATGAACTGCATGGGCACCTACAAGAATGCATGGACCATGCTTTACCAAATAAAAGGAAGACTCACTCCTCCAGGAAAAGGAAACCAGTCTGGTGGACCCCTGCCATAAACAAGCTATACAATAGAAGGAGGAAACTAGTACAGAAAAGAATAAAATCCCAAGAAGAGAAGACATCCCTGATCAGTATCAGCAAGAAACTATGTTCCTTCATAAAAACAACCAAGGCTAGCTTCAAAAGAAAAATTGCCATGGAATCCAAAGATAACCACAAGGCATTCTTTAGCTATGTCAAGAATCTAAGTGGCAATTCTCAGATCTGCTCGGAGTTAGTGCAGAATGGCACAAAATGCACTGAACAGACCGATTTAGCCAACATCCTGGCAGACAGGATCAGTGCAAACTTCATCCCCCTCTCACACCAAAAAGGGCCCATAACTATACCAGAAGAATGTAGTGCCCCTGAAATCACAGACACTCAGGTTAAAACAGCCCTCTCCAAAGCCAAAAACACAGCATTAATGGGACTGGACAGTGTCCCAGGCTGTGTCCTACATAAGCTCAAAGATAAACTAACCACTCACCTAAACACACTGTTTAAACTCAGCACCTCCACAGGCTACATGCCCACAGAGTGGCGCACAGCAACGGTTATTCCACTCCACAAAGGTGGAGCCACAACGGACCCCAGGAACTATTGAACTATAAGACTGACTATCTTGGTCTGCAAAGCTATGGAGTGCGTCATCACGGATCTCATTAACAGAGACATTGGAAACCTCCAAATACTGGACCCTACCTAGTTCAGCTTAGTTAAGGGCAGATCATGCCTCCTAAACCTGGTGGACTTCTTTGAGACAGTTTCCAAGGCTATAGATGAGGAAAAAGTGGTCCACACAGCCTATCTAGACCTTGCAAAGGCCTTCAACACCATTCCCCACTCAGGTATTATAGACAGGCTCACCAGCCTGAACATAAACCCCTACGTCACGAGATGGATTGCCAACTGGCTCAGGGACAGAACCCACATGGTAAGAGTTGCAGGAGCTAGGTCTGACTCTAAACTGGTTACAAGTGGCATTTCCCAGGGCTCAGTCCTAGGACCCCTCCTGTTCGGCATATACTTCTCAGAGGTACAGGCAAACACAGGAGGACTATGACTGACCAAGTTCGCAGACGACTGCAAACTAGGGGCTATAATTGATTCTCTGGCTGACACAGACATCCTCCAAAAGGGTCTCACTGAGACAGATACCTGGTGTCAAAACCATGGCCTCAAGTTAAATGCCAAAAAGTGCATAGTCATCCCCTTTGGAAAAAACAAAGTACCCACAAACTACCACATAGGTGGTAGCCCCCTAAATATGGAAGATGTAATAAGGGATCTGGGGACCCAAGTAGATAGTAACCTCTCCTTTGATAATCACATTGTCAAAGTGGTTAGAAAATCCTTCTATGTGGCCTACCTAATCGCAAAAGGGTTTGCATCCAGATCGAAAGAGGTCATTGGACCCCTCTATGTATCACTCATCAGACCCATCATAGAGTACAATGCCCCATTTGGGATGTACCTAACAAGACACCTGCAAGAACTGCAAAAACCACAGAAGTACCTTGCCAAGAGGATCACTGGCCTCAAACAGATGCCCTATGCAGCTCGACTGAAGAAACTCCAGCTGTACTTGGTTGCATACTCTTATATAGTCAGAGGTGATCTCTGCCTGACATACAAGGCCATGTCCAACCCAGAATTGATGGACATGCTCCACCAATAAAAAAACTATATCCCCTCGAGTCACACGCTCCAGGGATCTAAACCTCACCACAACAATAAATGAAATGTGCTGGAGGGAAAGATTCCTGTCCCAGAGACTTCCCATGCTCTGGAACAAGATTCCAATCTACATAAGGCAGAGCTTCTCACTAACCCTCTTCAAGAGAAACCTTGACGAGTGGATTGAAAACAGAAAGTTTACCCCAGGGATCACTTCAATGGCTCTGCTGGACAGAGGCACAGGGAACTAATCTAAGGGGGCGGCGAAAGCCAACACATTCTGGCTAGGCTTATAAATGCCTTCGGGCAGATAGCCTAGTACCTACCTATGAACCTATGAACCTAAGATTAATGTATAGTGTTGCCCTTTTAAGAATATATATATATATATATATATATATATATATATATATATATATATATATATATATATATATATATATATATATATATATATACTCATATACTTCATGCTAGTTTGCAGTTCCTCAGCTATAGTCTGCTGGTAGAAGATGTTTGAAGTATTAACATAATTTCTGTTGAGCTGACATATTATTATGAATAAAAATCACTTGTTTGAACAAATAGATATCCTGATATTTCTAACATAATCAACGAATGTTACTGAAAACCATCAATGCATGCTCTGACACATTCCGAGTGCTCATACTTATTTGATATACCACATCAGTTAATTTACACTGAATTTGACATTGTTCTATACTTCCAGTGTCAATCAAAACCCCAAATGCTAACACATTTCTTTCTCTTACCTTTTAGAGCTCTGTTATTTAAAATTTCTGTATCCAAACTAAATCCATAGGGAGGAATTCAATAAAGCCTACACGGATACATTTTCCATGTAGGCATAGTGGCGTGGAGCTTTCACGAAAGTAAGCAGCTGTGCGATCCAGTAAACTGAGCTGAGGGGCATGCACGAGCACGTGAACACAGAAGTGTCCATGGCATATAAATCACCTCATAAGCAGGTGAATTGCATGCAAATGAGGGAGTAGAGTGATCCAGCAAGCAGATAAGTAGTCCTGCAGACCCTGTGTTGGTGTCCAAAGTGTACAAGGAAAATTTCGATGTACAAGAAATTAAAAAGTGAACAGCAGCTTTAAAAGCCCAGTTAGAAGGCCAGAATAGTACAGCAGACACAGATATGTGCAAAACTATGCCAAGTGTGTCCAAAAAGTAATGGAAAATAATGTAAAATATATATACTTTTTAATACGCATATTACATTAGCAGTACACAAACATACTGTTATCAAAAAATATTTAATAGTGTGAAAATGAAAAATAATAAAATATGTGACAATAATGCATTATAGGCCCTTGCATGGGTATGTACAATGGTAGATATCTATGGTTGCTAAGGAGGCAGGACTCGGAATAGTGAAGTATCCATGATGTGTGCACAGATTTGTATGCAAATGAGCTGGGGTTACTGAATAGGAAAAATGGGTTACTGTGCCCGCAGATAAAATCTGTGCAGCCCCAGATCTGTATTGGTATCTACAGGAGCGGTAGCTGACATTAAAAAGGGATGTGTCACTATATGTGCAAGCACATTCGGCCTCACTAGCGCCCATTTGTGCAGTGGACAGCTCAGCTAAGTGGGGGCGGGGGTCATCTAGTGCTGCTAAGCTTTGCTTAACGTCAGGGCATGTGTTTTAGCTTGTTTGAGTGTGCTTGTGCAGCGTACCACTCTGCTGATTATGCCTGTCCATGGGGGTGTGTCTACTGACTGCTGAACATTGTTTATACCAGCTGTATGTGTTTGCACGCCGCTCTGCTATTATTAGCAGGGAAGGCAGCTAAAAAAATATATATATATAAAAAAAAAAGGTAATTGCCTGTAGAAGATAATCATGTATAGATAAGTGATAACACCTCTTCCACTTAAACTGGGCCATTCAAACCCCTCAGTGATGCACCTGGCAGGTGGAATGCATCATAGGTAGCCAATCACACAGGCTGCATCTGCAGCTGAGCACTATAAGGTATGCATACATCTTACAATCTGATTTTGTCCCCATACTCTGCACTTTTGGAGTACAGACTTGGGAAGTTTAACCGACAGATTGCTAGGGGCTGCTGCTGCTCTACTACATCTGTATGTGCTAGATGCTGAGGTCAGTGCTGCTGCTGCTGCTGCTGACAAAAGGCCTAAACTGAGAAGGAGAAGAGTGTTCAGGCCCAGGGTAACCTTCCAGAAGTTACATGAGCTGTAGATTGTAGAGTGCTACAGAGTAGACAGGGACATACTACATGATCTCACAGACCTCTGCCAAACTCAACTCAGACCCAGAGCCAACAGAGGGGATCCCACCCCAGTGGAAACAAAGATATGTATAGCCCTTAGAATACTAGCTACAGGTACTTTTCAAAATCCAACTGAGTACATGATGGGAGTCTCACAGGGCATCAACATTCAGGGTAATGCACCAGTTCCTGGCTGCCTTGCAAACACATGCCAGTGAGCACATTTATTTACCCAGCACCCCTGAGGAGAGGGTCAACAGTATGCATCTCTTCTACCATGTAGCACACTACCCTGAGGCACTGGATGCCATAGACTGCACTCATGTACACATCAAAGGATGACACAGTGAGGAGGGTAGAGTCTATGTCAACTGCAACGGGTATCACTCCAACTGCCAGGTTATGTGCAATGTCCAGGGCATTATTATGAATGTGTGCACTGGCAGGCCTGGCAGTTATCATGACTCCCAAATCTGGCATGCATCACAGCTGTACCAGATGTTTGTTAGGGGTGACATCACGTATGGCCATCTAGTGGGGGATGCTGGCTATACTCGGGAACTGTGGATTATGACACCCATCAGGAATGCACACACATACCTGCCAAAATATGCTATAATGAGGCACACACACAAACTATGACCATCATAGACCATGCACTTGGGCTGCTCAAGTCATGGTTCCAGTCCCTCGATATATCTGGTGGAGCCCTGCAGTATGTTCCAGCCACATGTACACGGATGTCCACAGTATGTGTCATGCTACACAATATGATCCTATGGAAACAGATGTGGCAGGATCATCACGGGGGAGACACACAGCCTCCCACCAGTGTCAAGGTCCCCACAGCCACACCCACAGGGGGACTTAGTAGGGGAACCCCCTGAGGCTGTCCCTGTAGGCAGACATAGGCATATCCAGTATGTCCTAGCCTTAGCAAAGAGGCAACACATAGCACATGCAATGACAACCTAGGGTCCTAGGGACTGACACCTTATTCCAACTCACATACATAGTAAAAAGGATGCCAGCCACACTACACAACCTGTTCCCTACCAGATATTGGCTGTATACTGCGTGCATCAGACAGAATCAGTCCTGAAACACATATCTCAACTGCTGCATGCACCAGGTAAGTCACTCTCCTTTACAACAAATGTACAGGATACTAGACTATGGTAGCATACGTATAGACCTGCTGCATTTATGCAAGGGAATAGAGTGGGCAACTGGGCTACTTGCAGAGAACAAACAGCTGTGTGGGACAGCAGGTACTCTGTCTAATAATGACTACCCCATAATAAGCAGTAGGTCACAAGGCACCAAAGCTCACTTCAATATGTATAGGAATTGCCAAACAGTGGGGTCATAGGACAGATGCATGACTCTCATTGCTAGAGTACCTTACCCCAAATGCATTAGTGTTCCCATACAACTGCAGTAACAGAGTATGTTTGCAAGGATATATCAGCAAAACACACAATCCCAGTGCTGTCCCAGGCAATGTGGCTACATGTCCTATTTTCCACAATATGCAGGGGTCAAATTTAATGTGTCTGTCTGCTGATGAAAGTGTGAGGAATTAAACCTTACTTTCTGGTGGCTGATGTGGCTCAGTGGGCTAAGTACATTAGAATTGTTGATGGTGTTTATGGTTCAAAGCTGGCTGTACCAACACATTTTGCAAGTGTGTTACTCCTATGGTATGAGTCCCACACACTGTCAATATGTCACAATCTGTTAATGCAAGAAAGCTGGACAAAGCCAGAGACAATAGAGGGCCAAACTTACAGACATTATACATGCTCTGAGTATCCTAGAAGGTGGCTAGTAGAACAACAGGTTGCAAAAAGTCAGAGTAGCAGCAGGATATAAAGGCCATCACTTAACTGTTTCAGTATAATTCAGTGGGCTGCATTTAGTAGTATATTACTGGAAAAACACAACTGTATATGGAGCAGAGCAGACATATGGGGTGGAATGCTGGGCATCCTGCAAAACTTGTACAGTCAGAGGTGTGAAGACTGTCATCCTGTCTGTGGTGTTACATCATGTACCCCAGTCTCAGCATACCTACAACCACTTAGAGCAGGAAATTTGGACAAATCCATGAACAGAAGTGGAACAAAGGCCTAAATATAAGGAGAAGGATTAACTAGTGGCCAGACAAATGTAAAAAGTTCAGAGAATAACAGTTCGTACAGTAGCATGGGCTTCCTGGTGTGTATGGAGTCAGTAACTCAAATGTCTGTCATCAGTTCCTAATGCCAATCTATAATGATTTGCCACTGATGTACCAGAAAATAACAATGCTATGTAAAACATACCATACATATGATGCAAAAAGTACAGTTTTGTACCTACCATAAATGTAGATGTTCGAGGATCCCCATTGCTGCAGTCCTTACTATTGGATTTTGGATATCATTCACCACGGTTACAGATTTTATTTCCATACAATGCCCCCTTTCAAAGGCATGCCAGACGTTCCTCCTCCACAAAGAAAGGAGGCTCACAAGCAAGTTTCTCAGTTACTCCAGATGGGGGCCATTCAGCCAGTCCCTGTATCAGAAAGGGGCCTAGGATTTTATTCTCGCCTGTTCCTAGTACCAAAGAAGGGGAACACGTGGAGACCAATTTTGGATTTATCTCTCCTCAACACTTTTCTGGACATTCCCAAGTTCAAGATGTTGACGTTACAACAGCTTTTACCTCTGCTGGGCAAAGATCACTGGATGGTAACTTTAGATCTCAAGGAAGCTTACCTTCATGTGCCTATAAGGCTAAGTTGCAGGAAGTATCTGCGGTTTCGAACAACACATCAGACTGTAAAGGAGCATCCAAAATCCAATAGTAAGGACTGCAGCAATGGGGAACGAAGAACATCTCTGTACAGTCTATTACAATCTGTACAGTCACTAGGTATAAGTCATATATTACGTTCAGCACAGAGCCAGGGAATTCCTTGGACAAAATATCAGGGAGGTGCTGGACTGTTGAATCAGGTGCAGCAGCCAACTGGCTGCAGCAGATAAAATCCCAGACTGGAGTACAGGTAGGCCTGACTTGGAGTCACCTGGTAAGTACTGATAGTCACACTGGGCGTGATCCTACACTTAGCTAACTTGAGCCCATGCCTGATGCCTCATTTGCCTAAAGAACCAATATGTGAAAATACGCCTGTGTATACAGGCAGCTATGTATACGTATCTGTCTCTCCCTATACCCCTCACACATGATGCATGATTACTCTATCCATCAGTATGTAGCATATAGGTTCATAGGTTCATATATATATATATATATATATATATATAGGTTTACTATTAAAATGTCGACGTAGCATTGTACGCCTATGAATTATTCGAACTGCACATGTTTGAATAGTTCATATGTGTGCAAGCTACAAAATCAAACATTATATTTGTGAATGTACTGTGTATTCGCAAATATGAACGCTCGATTAAGTACAGGGATCGCGGTACAGTGCTGTTAGGTAAATGCATCCCTTTCCTCACTCTAGTGCGATCTCAGAGTTGAAATATATAGTTAGGGGGGTGTGGGGGGTGTAGCCTTCCACAGGGGGGTGCAGGGGGGCTTGGTAGTTAGGGAGTTACGGCAAGGTTGGCATTGCTGTTAAGTGCCGTAAAATGTTGTGTTCGAGATTTTCGGCATTAACAGCTGATTTTTGAAATTAGGACCATTAAGTAATGTGTACTTTTGGTTTATTAATTCACTGTTAAGTACCATTTTCTTTTTATTTTCGATATTTTAATAGTAAACCTATATATATATATATGTATATATATATATATATATATATATATATATATATATATATATATATATATCTATATATACATATATGTAGAGCTACATAAATGTGTAGCATGATGTAGACCCTCCACATATATCTATATAACACTGTTACGTAATGCACACACAGCTACACCTAAGTTGTCATTATACATACATATATATATATATATATATATATATACAGGGGCGGCTCGTGGCATCGGGCTGCCGGACTGCAGCCCCCTCAAATTAAAAAAGAAAACAAAATAAAAAAGAAAACAAAAAAAAAATTATTTTTTTAAATTTCGCGGACTTCGCGCATGCGCAGTAGTCCCAACTACCGTTGGTCTATGCGCATGCTCAAGTTAGTCCGGCAGGACCCATAGAGGGACGCAAGGAGACGTCTGTGCACTTTTAAAGTGCACAGACACGCTGGGAGGATATATCGCATCCGGACTGCAACAGCAACAGCCGGAACAGTCTCGGGAGGGAGCTTGGGATCTCATCGTTGGGAAGGAGCTTTACTGGGATCTCGCGGGTCTTTGTGAGTATTGCGCAGGCAGGATATGGTATGGAGAACAGACAGGTAAGTGTATGGTGCATTTTACTTTATGTGTTGGTGCTGTTAACTGGAGTTGTGTATGCGTTAGCTGGTGCTTATAACTGGAGTTGTGTATGTGTTAGCTGGTGCTTGTAACTGAAGGGGTGTGTGTATGTGTTAGCTGGTGCTTGTAACTGGAGGGGTGTGTGTGTGTGTGAAAATGCCCCAGGTGCTCATGGTGGTGTGGTAGGGAATACCTCAGGCTTGAACCCTGTACCCTGTATGCAGGTGTTAAAGACTTGAGTTCCCTACCCACCACCATTTGTAAAAAAATTGCAGATTTTTGCCTCATATTTGATCTGATCTGTTCCTCATAATATCTGTGGTTTGTAAATGCTGCAATGCTTGATATTTGATGGTGTAGTAGTAGCATTGTTGCCTCACAGCTGCAGGTTCTTAGGTTTGATTCTTGGCTGGGGTTCCTTCTTTGTGGGGTCCGTATCTTCTCCCTGTGTTTGTGTGGGTTTGCTTTTGTGTCCTCCCATGTTACAAAGACATGTCTGCATTATTTCTTCCTGGGCCTCTGCTGAAAATTGTTTTTTGTTCCAAGTCAGACTGTCCTGATTAACAAATGTTAAATAAAATTGACAGGCATTTGAATTTCAGACTTCAGGTTTCTGAATGTTTAATTCCTTGCAGATTTGATGGTGCAGTGGTAGTATTGTTGCCTCACAGCTATAGGTTTTCTGGTTTGATTCTTGGTTGGGGTGGCTTCTGTGTGGAGTCTGCATCTCCTCCCTGTGTTTGTGTGGATTTGCTCTGGTGCCCTGCCATTTTACAAAGACGTGTCTGCAGTATTAATCCCTGCGTCTCTGCTGAAAATTGTTTTTGTTCTGTCCGCAGTAAAATTGACCGGCATTTGAATTTCAGACTTCAGGTTTCTGAATGTTTACTTTCTTGCAGATTTGATGGTGCAGTGGTAGTATTGCTACCTCACAGCTATAGGTTTTCTGGTTTGATTCTTGGTTGGGTTGGCTTCTGTGTGGAGTCTGCATCTCCTCCCTGTGTGTGTGTGGATTTGCTCTGGTGCCCTGCCATTTTACAAAGATGTGTCTGCAGTATTAATTCCTGCGTCTCTGCTGAAAATTGTTTTTGTTCTGTCCGCAGTAAAATTGACCGGCATTTGAATTTCAGACTTCAGGTTTCTGAATGTTTAATTCCTTGCAGATTTAATGGTGCAGTGGTAGTATTGTTGCCTCACAGCTATAGGTTTTCTGGTTTGATTCTTGGTTGGGGTGGCTTCTGTGTGGAGTCTGCATCTCCTCCCTGTGTTTGTGTGGATTTGCTCTGGTGCCCTGCCATTTTACAAAGACGTGTCTGCAGTATTAATCCCTCGTCTCTGCTGAAAATTGTTTTGTTTTGTCCGCAGTAAAATTGACCGGCATTTGAATTTCAGACTTCAGGTTTCTGAATGTTTAATTCCTTGCAGATTTGATGGTGCAGTGGTAGTATTGTTGCCTCACAGCTATAGGTTTTCTGGTTTGATTCTTGGTTGGGGTGGCTTCTGTGTGGAGTCTGCATCTCCTTCCTGTGTTTGTGTGGATTTGCTCTGGTGCCCTGCCATTTTACAAAGACGTGTCTGCAGTATTAATTCCTGCGTCTCTGCTGAAAATTGTTTTTGTTCTGTCCGCAGTAAAATTGACCGGCATTTGAATTTCAGACTTCAGGTTTCTGAATGTTTAATTCCTTACAGATTTGATGGTGCAGTGGTAGTACTGTTGCCTCACAGCTATAGGTTTTCTGGTTTGATTCTTGGTTGGGGTGGCTTCTGTGTGGAGTCTGTATCTCCTCCCTGTGTTTGTGTGGATTTGCTCTGGTGCCCTGCCATTTTACAAAGATGTGTCTGCAGTATTAATCCCTGCGTCTCTGCTGAAAATTGTTTTTGTTCTGTCCGCAGTAAAATTGACCGGCATTTGAATTTCAGACTTCAGGTTTCTGAATGTTTAACTTTTTGCAGATTTGATGGCGCAGTGGTAGTATTGTTGTCTCACAGCTATAGGTTTACTGGTTTGATTCTTGGTTGGGGTGGCTTCTGTGTGGAGTATGTATCTCCTCCCTGTGTTTGTGTGGATTTGCTCTGGTGCCCTGCCATTTTACAAAGACGTGTCTGCAGTATTAATTCCTGTGTCTCTGCTGAAAATTGTTTTTGTTCTGTCCGCAGTAAAATTGACCGGCATTTGAATTTCAGACTTCAGGTTTCTGAATGTTTAATTCCTTGCAGATTTGATGGTGCAGTGGTAGTATTGTTGCCTCACAGCTATAGGTTTTCTGGTTTGATTCTTGGTTGGGGTGGCTTCTGTGTGGAGTCTGCATCTCCTCCCTGTGTTTGTGTGGATTTGCTCTGGTGCCCTGCCATTTTACAAAGACGTGTCTGCAGTATTAATCCCTGTGTCTCTGCTGAAAATTGTTTTTGTTCTGTCCGCAGTAAAATTGACCGGCATTTGAATTTCAAACTTCATGTTCTTCAGAATACATAGTAGCACAACCTTTTTTTCTAGCAATTTTCTAAGTTTATAAGATGAATATTTTAAATTTGTCCCTATTTTTGGGACTGTATTCCCCCATTATTGGCTTCGTCCAGGTTTTTGTGCTAAGGTTGACAGCTATGGCAAGAACTGAATTAACTGAATATGGACTGTAGAATTATGCATATTTACTGATTAAGGTGCACTGTAGAATTGTGCATATTTACTGATAATGGTGGACTGTAGAATTGTGCATATTTACTAATAATGGTGGACTGTAGAATTGTGTATATTTACTAATAATGGTGGACTGTGGAAGTCTGAGTAGACTTTTTTATGATAAATGTTCTCAACTGGGCAGTTTTGCCATTATGGGTGCATATGTTTTGTTTCATTGCTTACTGGAAAAATGTTCAAAACAAATTTAAAACACCCTCTAACAAGTGTACAGTATTGTACAAGGAATATAATTTTTAGAAGAAATGAGGAAGGTGTATCAAAGAGCACATGTATGTTTCATATGCAAGGGGCCTATGATTCGAAAACAGCCCAAAATTAATCTTTATCTGCCACTGGCAAAATGTATTTTCTTTGAATGTGGGTTTCAGTGCTGTTTCAATGAATGTGAGTTTCAAGGGCAGAGAAGTTTTAATGCTAGTTTTCATTGTGAGACTGCATTGCTTTGTTTAACAGATGACTTAATGTTTGTGCTGTAAAATACAAAAAAAACTTTCAAATGAAGTCCAATCATTGAAGTAAAGCAGTATGCACATTACTGTTTATGGTAAATGGAGTGAAATAGCCAAGTAATGGTTAACTGGAATGGCTGCAGAGGCTCCAGTTCAACCATTATTTTGTCAGAGGGGGGGAAGGGCAGCAAACTCAGACAGGCCCAGCTGAACTATACCTCCCAACTGTCCAGATTTTCAAAGAATGAATAGATTTTTGCTTCTTATTTTGGTTTGTTGTTCATAAAATTTGTAGTTTTAATTCCTAAATGATTTGCCAGAAGTCACTAAATAATAAGTTTCAGACTTCATAACCTTCATAAAAATGCATGTTAAAGTAAGAGCCGTTCTATCAACTGTCTCAATTTATACAAGAGCAATTTTTAGTACTGTTTATATGTGCCCCCAATATATTTGGCCTTGTTCAGATTTACTGCATTAACAGGTTGAGAGGTACATGCAAATAAATTGCTTTATAGAATTAGGCATAGCCAACCTCTCAACTGTCCCCAATTTTTGGCTCAAAATGTTGCTCTTCCCCCTAATAATCCCTTCACAAAATAGCAATTTTGGAAGAAAACATGGAGGGTTTACAATTAAGAAATAACTGTAATAATCAAAGTTATAGATTACTTGAAATGCATGTAGATTCTTTTATTTTGTCAGCTGCTCAAGGTGGCAGTACTAATATTAAAGTGTCCCTTCTTTGACAGGTAGCAGCTGTATTGTGTGTCTATTTTATATTTTTGCATCACATTTTTGGTCCATTTTCATAAAATTGTGTTTTTTGGCAAATTAGTGACAAATCACTAAAGACTGAAGTTAGAAAATGACAGACATTTGAGTTTCAGATTTTATACCCTTCAGAAAATACATACTAATGCAAGACCTATTCTATTATCTTTCTAAGTTTATTAGAGCAATATTTAAAAATTGTCCTTATTGTTGTGCCTTTGTCCCACTTCTGTGTATGGCTTTGTCCAGATTTCTTGCTCTTGAGGATGAGAGGTATGACAAATGTGTCAGGGCCATCACAGTCAGCCAGAGAGATTTCAAATTGTGACATGCTTGTTGCACCCCACTCCCCCATGTAGTGACTCTGGATGTGTCCAAGCAAGGCAAGGAGTAGTTGTATCTACCTTGGATGGGGAGGACACACTGCATAAGTACTACAGTGGCTTTTCATCTGTCCTTGATTTTGCAGAATGGTCTGGTTTCTGTCATATTTTTGTACTGTTGATTTATGCTTATTACTCAGATTTATGCTTATTACTCAAAGTGCCTGTTGCTCTGTGTTTAAGCAGCAATGCTTTAATGACCATAAGGTAAGCTTGTCTGACATCGTAAGATGCAAGTAAGCTTTAATAAGCATACTGTTAAAGAATTGCCAACATTGAAAGCCTTTCTGTTGTTGCCATGCAGAGAATACTTGACTAGGTAATGTATAAGCCTTGGGTATTAAAGGACAGGATTCCATTATTTTAAAAAGCTCATTACACTTGTTGGAGACTTCCAGTCATCTCTACAGACTTTACCCGTAAACTAAACAGAATGCCAATCATGTGTGGTCCATAACCTGTACAGTAATCCTTTAAGCAATGTATCTTGAGCTTGTTTCTTGTTTGCTTTTTATTTTTTACTTTTATCATTTTTTCCCCATGAAACAAGTTGTCAGGCAGCAGGTCTTTTTTGGATAAGAAATATTTTTACAAGTGGGGGCATCACATAGATTTCTACTTTCAGCATGTTGCTTGGTACTTTAATAAAGCTGAATATATTATAATTAGAACAGCAGTGCAAGGAGAAGTGGTTTGAGTTGAGTGCTTCTGTTTTTTCTTATACTTGATTTTGACTGGCATTCCAGTAATGTATTTAAAAAGTAATTTATTTTTTCATGCCTCACAACCTTTTGTTTCCATCTAGATATTAAGTAAGCTGTCATGCAGCCAATGCATTGAAATATTTTTATTCTTCTACACTTATTTTTGTCTTGATTGGACTTTCATAATGATGGTTTGCCACCCAGGGCAGCGTATTTAATTAAAGTTAGTTTTTTGTGGTTTTGTGCATAGCTCCTCCCCTTTATGGTTGACCACACCCCTTCCCTTTGACCCCACCCATTCAGCATCTCCTGCAGCCCCCCTGTGATTTGAAGTCACCAGCCGGCAAATGTGTAAATGTGTATATGTGTGTGGGGATGCATGAATGTCCACACCTACATGCAAAATGCTGGGGTTATCTGCACCTACACACATAACAGTTGTCTGATAGTAAAAGACCAAGGCCGCATAACAACATGATCCACCCATCCATAGAACCCTGTGCCTGGGTATGTCACTCTGTAGACAGACAATAGTGAGCAGGTGTTGTAATGTGCAATGGCTTCAACGCAGGACTTGGAAAGACCATATTTTTACTGGCCAATTGTCCACCTAACAAACTGCAGCCAGCTAGAAATGGTGATACTGGTAACTGCACACACATAGCAGGGATATTACAGGTACTCCACTGCTAGGAAACTAGATACAATAACAGCATAAACAGGTTCACTCTGCAGGCCCAAAGGCTGTGTACTACAAGGCCACTTTGCATAGCCCACAAGTACTGTGGCTGCAGCCACATGTACATCACATGTAGCCGGTGGCATGTGCAATTAGCACTGCAAGCTATAGGGTATAATAGTAGGTAGGGAGGAGTTCTAATCTCAGCTCAGCCATCATGTGTGTGTCTCACCTATCTCTGTGCAATGGTTATATGTTTTACGGCCCTGTGACTAACTGACAGCCTCCCCACTGGCCTCTTTTATAAGGTCTGCTGATGTCATCCACCTTAACAGCACTGGCTGACAATCTGAAAGCAGATATGCTCTGTGGCACATGCAATAAGCACTTGTTGCTGTAGTGTATACTAATAGATAGGTAGGGGTTCTAATATCACTAAAGGCAACTCTGTGTGTGTGAGTACGCAAATATAGCCCATGCAGCAGTACACATATGGCTATATGGGTGTGCAATTGTCATGCATTTTGCTGCCCTGTGACTAGCTGCTGGCCCTAAATAGCCCACATCTACCTAGGCATAAAAGATATCCACCACCACCTACATTTGTATGTACAGAACATCCAGGGGACACGTATCAAGTGTAGCAGCCCTTGTTACAGAGTGTGTATGCAAGAGTATGCTAACTGTCCTCATTGTCCTTGACACACTGTTCTACACATATGCACCTAGGTAACTGCTCATGTATACAGCTGTACCTTGCTGATGTCATATTTCAGCTGTGCTGCCAAGCCATCCTGTGCTGCTGTATTGTCACCAAGTCTCCATAGCTTAGCCAGTCTGACCCCTGGAACAGAAACATACCCAGTTCTGTGAGACTACTGTCATTCTGCAACACTTCCATCAATGTAACATCATGCAACAAAGGTGCACAAACCTTGATGTGTACTCATGACACATGCCAGCATACAGCACCTGTCATGGCATAACACTATTGCACTACAAAACTACATGTAATGTAATATAGTCACCCTGTGCATCGGACACTTATTTGAATTTCGCACAGACACATATTTGCATGTCCCTGCATTGACAGTATGGATGGCAGGAATGTGGCACAGGTATCATCACATGCACAGGGTGTGGTGTGGGGGTGCCAGAGGCCTTGGCTTTGCCAAACAGTTGCCAGTATGTGTGTGAGTCAGGAAGGGGTGCTGCTTAGCTGGACCATAAAGAGGTGCCATGTGTGTCTGTTGGTAACCTGCATTTAACAGTGATGTTTGAGTGTGTGTGTACACAGTCAAGCCAAGTGCTAGCCCTACACATATGTATGTTGGACATCTGTGGACTGCACATGGCAGAGTGGACAATTCACCATCTCTGGCCATGAACACAGGAACTGGCTCTCCCAGGAGTGGAGCTTGCACCACTATGCCCTGTGTCAGTTGCAGTGCTAGTAGCTAACAGTGACTGGTGTCTGCTGGGTCCATGTCTCACACGCAACTGCCCAGGGACACATGCCCATGTCCTGCCACATTGTGATGTGGACAGCACACTCTCTTCTGTAGTGCTGAAGATACTGCCACTACAGGACCATGAGAGTGCTTGGCCATGTGGACTCTCAACAGATGGTGTTCCTGATCTACGTCCATGTGTCCAATGCCCTATTCCCACCAGATGTTCCATCACAATGTGCAGTCAAGGACTGATAATGTCTCACCTCACCATCTGTTCACTACATCAGTGAAATGATCAATGGCATCACCAATGTGGGGGAGGGAGTCACAGCTGTCAGACTGTGCTGCATCCATGGTCCTAAGCATCCATCTGGTGTTGCATTTGTAATGTTCTTGTGCCTCCATGATGGACCAAACATCCATTGAGTGACCCATAGGTTCATAGGTTCATAGTTTCATACTAGGCTATCTGCCCGAGGGCATTTATAAGCCTAGCCCATAGTTTTGTGGCTTACGCCACCCCTTAGTTTGGATAAACTATGCCCATTATTTAGTTGTGCCTCTGTTGAGCAGTGACACTGAGGTAACCCCTGGGGTGTATCTGCGATCTCCCATCCATTGGTCAAGATTCCTCTTGAACAAGGCCAGCGAGGTGCTCTGCCTCACATAAACCGGGATTTTGTTCCACAGCATAGGGAGTCTTTGGGTGATGAATCTATCCCTCCAGCATGTCCTATTTATAACTGTGTCGAGGTTTAAGTCACCCGCCCTTGTGGCTCTGAGGGATCTAGATTTTTTGAGATGAAGCATATTTCATCAAATCTGGGTTTGACATGGCCTTGTATGTCAGGCATAGGTCACCTCTGAGCAAGCGGTACGCAACTGAATATAACTGGAGTTCTTTCAGTCGTGCAGCATAAGACAGATTTTTGAGACCCTTTATCCTTTTGGTGAGGAACTTTTGTGGCCTCTCCAGCTGCTGCAAGTGTCGGGTCAGATACATTCTGAATGGGGCATTGTACTCGATCATTGGTCTGATGAGTGATGAGTATAGGGAGACTATGACTTCCCTTGATCTAGATGTGAATCCCTTCATGATAAGGTGGGCAATGTAGAAGGTCTTCCTAACTACTTTAGCAATATGAGTGTCGAATGAAAGGCTACTGTCAACCTGGGTTCCCAGGTCCCTAATAACTTCTTCTGTGTTCAGGGGATTGCCACCTATATGGTAGCTAGGGGTAACCTTATTTTTCCCGAAGGGTATGACTATGCATTTCTTGGCATTTAATTTGAGGCCATGGCTCTGGCACCAGTTATCCATTTCTGTGAGACCCTTCTGAAGGATATCTGTGTCGGATGTGTTCTCAACTATGGCGCCCAGTTTGCAGTCATCTGCGATCTTTGTCAGCCATAACCCTCCTGTGTTTGCTTGTACTTCAGAAAAGTAGATGCCAAACAAGAGTGGGCCCAGGACTGAGCCCTGTGGGACACCACTTGTGACAGGCTTAGAGTCTGACATGGCGCCAGCAACTCTGACCCTCTGGGTTCTGTCACTCAGCCAGTTTGCAACCCATCTTGTAATGTATGGGTTTACATTTAAGGTGATGAGTTTTTCAATGATACCCGAGTGGGGTATTGTATCGAAAGCATTCGCCAGGTCTAGGTAGGCTGTATGGACTGCCTTTCCCTCGTCAATGGCCTTGATGACTGTTTCAAAAAAGTCAACCAAGTTTAAAAGGCATGATCTGCCTTTGACAAAGCCAAACTGGGTTGGATCCAAAGTCTGCAAATTTCCTATGTCTTTATTTATGAGATCCATTATGATCCTTTCCATGGCTTTGCAGATCAGGCTTGTCAAGCTAATGGGACGGTAATTTCCAGGATCGGTGGAGGCACCGCCTTTGTGGAGTGGGAACACAGTCGCTGTGCGCCACTCCCTGGGTACGTATCTGGAGGTGAGACTAAGATTAAACAGCTGTCCTAACTGTGGGTTTAATTCCTCATTGAGTTCATGGAGCACACAGCCGGGGACACCATCAGGTCCCATGGATGCTGTGTTCTTTGCCTTGGAGAGAGCAGTTCTCACCTGAGCGTTAGAGATGTTTGGGGGGCTACAATCATTTGGTATAGATATCTCTTCTTTAGGCGGGAGGGGGGGAGAAGTTTGCACTGAACCTGTCAGCCAGTATGTTGGCAATGTCTGTAGGATCAGTAATCTTAACATCATTTTGAACTAATTCTGAGCATATCTGGGAGTTTCCTCCTAGGTTTCTGACATAGCTAAAGAATGCCTTATGGTTGTCTTTAGAGTCCTTAGCTATTTTTTTCTCAAAATTAGCTTTGGATGATTTTATGACAGCTCTTAGCTTTTTACTTATAGTGATCAGCGGTGTCTTACCTTTTAAGGATTTTGCTCTATCTTGTAGTAGCTTTCTCCTTTTGTTGTAGAGTTTGTTTATGGCTGGGGTCCACCAGACTGGACGCTTGCCTTTGGTACAAAGAGTCTTTGTTTTTCTTGGGATTGCCTGATCCATGCAGCCCTGCAGGTGCTGGTAGAAGGCATTTGTAAGTGATTCAGCGGTTTGAGTAATGTTAACCGCCAGCTCAGGGGCCTGAAAGGAGAAAACACTAGTCTTTAGAAGTGTGAAGTCGGCTTTCGAGAAGTTCTTTACTGTGGTCTTTTTCATTTCGGGTGGGGGCGGGATGAGGACCTCCAGCGAGATTAGTTTGTGATCAGATCTCACCAGTGAGGGGTATACTTCTGGCATTGAACATTGTGCTCCCATGTTCGTGATAATGAGATCAAGTATGTTCTCTCCTCTTGTGGGGATGGTGACTAGTTGTTCCATGGCATTTGAGTTTATGAATTCCAGGAATTTTTGGGCTAGAGTGTTTGGGCTTGAGTAGTGTTCCCAGTCTATATTAGATGATGTGACACCTGTGACAGGTGGGGAATGGGCAGCAGTCCTCTTTCAAGCACCCCTGTCAATCCTACCTAGGTAGGACATCGTCATCTCTCTCTCTATGGCTAGTGTCTACACTTAATGATGCCATAGCTGACACACTCTCCTTATTGATGCTGCCAGACTCTGTCTGATATCTGTGGCCACAGGGGACTGGGTATGTGTGGGTGGGTCTACTTCATATCACCTAAAACCCATTTGACTGACTTTCATTTTATTGAGACCAAATCACCTAATTTTTAAAATACTGAAAACTCATTTGACTGAATCTCATTTCACTGAATTGTAAGCCATCAACATGATGTGCATTTCCATTCACCTGTGACTTGCTTGTTTGTGATAAAAATAATTTTTGTAACTTACAGTGCTGACTGTCAGAATACTGATAGTCATATAGAAAGTAGTGCTGTAGTGTTTTTAAATGTAGGTAGGTCTCTTTACATTTTTATGGGAAGTATTTAAAGTAATATGACGGATGTTTTGTGCATTCCCAGCAGTAGTGGCAGCATGTAGAGAACTGTAAGGCAAGTAAAAGGTATATGCCATTTTCCCCACTGTAGTGCAACCCAGGAGTTAGTATATGTAGTTGTGGGTGTGTGGGGGCGCAACCCCCCACATTGGGGGGTGTGGGGGGTGTAGCCCCACATTTAGTTTGGTTTTATATTGTCCAGTTTCTATTAAGAGAGTAAGTAAGTAGTTTTTAAGTTCTGGAAAGAGGTAGTTATTAGTGTTGTGAGTGTGTTTGTCTATGGTTTAATGTTTAGTCTATTGAAATTTAGCATTGTAAGCTTTCAGTGAAATGAGATTTAGTCGAATGCATTTTCAGTACTTTGAAATTAGGTGATCTGGTCTCAGTGAAATGAAAGTCAGTCAAATGGGTTTTAGGTGATATGAAGTAGACCCGTGTGGACATACTGACTCTATGCAGGGACAATGGGGGAGGAAGTTGGACTTCAGTCCATGGGACAGATTCAGCCCCCAACAACCCCACCTTTGCCTCACTATGGTCATAATCATCATCAGAGTCCAATGAGACACTGACATCAGGTTGTGAGGGGGGACACACTCCAACCCCCTTATTCACCTGTGACAAGAAAGACAAAATAAGTAAAACACAACTGTGATTACCCATTCAGTGCACTTCAGTTAACCCCTCCAACATTGAGCATACAAGTATTGTACTCTGGCTAAGTATAACAGTTGTGCCTAGGGAAAATGGCTTCAGTTAACATTCTTAGGGTATATATGAGCCGCAAAACAACGGTATCACACTTACCAGGTACAGAACCTTTGACTCCAGCCACACCCGGTGTACCTATGGAGATGTGAGGAGAGGTATTGTCTGCAGTAACAAATGTGGCATTGTTACAGGGTAATATGTGTGTATGTAAGCATGTACAGTAGCTAATGTGATACTGCCAACATTGCTGACATTCTGAGTATGTGCGCACAACTGTGCATTAAAACCAAACCCTCCCCCAATGCAGATAGACCTGACACCCATGTACAGTATTCAAAGGCTGCCACAATGATTGATATAGTATTACACTGATGAACACAGGAAGCTTACCTGGATGCTCCTTTCCTGTGGATGCTGTGGCACTAGGGTTACCACCTGTCCCACTTTGAGTGGGACAGTCCCTCTTTGGGCAGTTGTGTCCTGACAAAAAATATTAAAAAGGGCAAATGTCCTGAGATTGTAGGACATAATTATGTCCCGTATTTTATGTAATAGTTGCATAAAATAGTTATTTCTGTATCTAAAATACCTAAATGTTACAAGAAACATAATAAGCAACTAAACTGCTACAAGAATAAACTTTTATTTAGGAAAAAAAGTTAAGTTCTAGCCTTTGTACTGACCATGGGTATGTGTCGGCCTGTAAAATCTGATGTGTGTCCCGAAAAAGTCCCACTTTGGCCATTTGAAAAGGTGGCAACCCTATGTGGCACCCACCTCCATGATATATGGGGGGATAGATGCTTGAGCTAGTGGTTGAACCCAGGTTTGCCAGGAATTCCTCTGTGGCTGAGAGTGGTTGTTCTGCTGCAAGCCCTCCACCAGTGTCAGCATGGTTCCTGGCCACAGCGGCAGCCCTTTGTTGTGCAGCATTGACCATATCTGTGGCCTAGTGTCAGACCTGCTCATAGGTTCTGTCCTTTAGCCCTTCTTGGTTGACTGGTGTGATGAGGTCAGCCCACAGTGCTGCATGTTGTTTACGATGCTGGTGAGTCATGGACAGCAGAATGTTGTGATGCAGTCAGAGGCCAGCCAGGATAAAATTATTTGCAGCATCTGAAAATGGCAGGTGCCTCCTTTGTTATACCTTTTCTGAAAGACAACAAGAGTGGAACACATCACAGGACCAGATACATTGATACCCACTATGTACAGACCCTGCACATACAAATTGGCCTGCACTATCCACTGCTACCTCCCATGTCATACCCCCATGGTCTATCAATGCACCATGTATGTTGCTATCACCAACATAGTAGCAATACTGGTTATGTACATGTGCACCACAACAGAGTGTGCTGCATGTCTCCACACCCATCAATGCTATCTACTGTGGTGTGTCCCCAAATTCATACTACTATGTGATACAGCCATTGTCAGACACATAGATGTGTGTTATTACAGGTATATGGGTACAGTCCAGCAACATCAGTGTGCCACAATGACAGAAATAAATGCAAACCTGTTGTAGTATATCCTCCCTGTAGGTATCCTACTTCTTCAGTACACAGATGTTTTCAGAATGTGTACATGTGTCAGATAAATGTGGTCTTTTTGGCACAAACTTGTGGAAGTCTGGCAAATGGTTTGCTAATAATTGATGGTTGTTCTCAGAATATATAGCATCTAGCTGTCACATGCCAGAACCCCTCAGAAAACAGTTATGCTACAGTGATATCTCTTACTCTATTCATACTCTTACTTTGTATGACCAATATATACACTCTGTCACTGAGTTTTGGCCTGTGTTCTCCCAGTAATACTGGCTATGACTTGACTTCCTGCTGTATGGGGTTGCCAGGTATGTTAGCCATAGCTCTCAAGTGATGACATATGAATTTCGACTAAACTGTGACCTAGCCAAAGTACATCAGGAACAGTCAGGGACACCTTTACAATGTCTGAACTATTCCTGTGTGACATTCACAGACTGGGAGGAGTTGAATGACAGTACATCATATGATATGACACCTGTGTCCACCCTTGCTGTCAATATGTCTAGCACATAATCCAGTAGAATTCATACAGGAGCTGACTATTGTAGGAGGGAGTGAGAGGGCCACAGCTGTGATGTAATTTACAGCAGGCAAAGTTGAGTGGCATGCCTGTAGCTGTCGAACAGCAAAGTATCACTAGCATGTCATTCCCAGAGATGTACTACAGGCAAACCTCTCAACCATACCGAATTCCTTGTTTTTTTCCGGTTGTGAGGGCAAAATAATGGGGTGCCACAAATTCACAAGTGGCCCCTTTAATTCCCTATTTTTTTTTTTTGCATTACGACTTAAAATTTTTGGCTGACATCACCACGCATCACTAGCTTGCAGGGTGCGTGTGATGATATCAGCTATTGCTCGTTCTCGGTCAGAGTCTGAGATTTAGTTTGAACCTTTTTGGAGGGAATGTCTACACTTTCAGTTTATGCTCAGCTTCCAGGAGGTAAGGAGAGAACTGTGTAAAAGTCCGTTCAAATTCCTCCTCTAAGTTCTAGCTCTGTTGTGTGTGTGATAATTTGGTGGGCCACTTGCTCCATTCAAAAAGTGCATTAAGTCCACGCGAACAACTATGCAAAGTCTGGTGTGTATTTTATGAATGATTATTTATCCTGCTGCCTGTGTGTGATACTTTGCGGAAACTTATTTAATTTATCCTGCTGTGCAAGGTGTCTGTTTTGGGCTGCTCTTTCATTCCGTTTGAACAAACTAAAACTGTGCAAGGTGAATTGTATATTAATTTTAACTTAATTTATCTTGCTGCCTGCCTGCTGCAAGGCGAAGTGTGTATTATTTAATTTATTCCTGTTTGAGCATGCTGCAATGTGCTATTTTCCGGCTGCAAGGCATCCGTTTGAGCATGCTGCTGTGTGCTTGATATTTTCCTGTTGCAAGGTGTCCGTTCTGGGCCGCTTGGTTAGCTCACTTCATTTAAACAAACTGTGCAAGCTGAACTGTGTATTAAACTTAATTTCACCTGCTGCAAGATGAACTGTGCATTTATTTAATTTATCATGCTGCTGTCTATTCTGGGCTGCTCGCTCACTCTGTTGGATTGAACTGTGCAAGGTGAACTGCGTATTTATTTAATTTAATTTCTCCTGCTGTAAGCCAGTGCAAGGTGAATTGTGTATTTATTTATTTTATCCTACTGCAAGGTGTCCGTTCTGGGCCACTCTCTTGCTCTGTTTGATTGAACTGTGTTTATTTAACTTAATTTCTCCTGCTGCAAGGCGAACTGTGTACTTATTTAATTTATCTTGATTCCTGCTGCAAGTTGTCCGTTCTGTGCCACTCACTCACTCCTTTTGAACAAAGTGACAAGTCCGGTGATGTTTGAACAAACTATTGCTCCATTTAGGTGTCAGAACAAACTCAAACTGTATATTTAATTTTGTGTGCATTATATATTTGCTGTGCTTCAATGCTCCTTATGATAGAACAAACTCAAACTATGCATGTATTTATTTGTGTGCTTTTGAACCTGTCCGGTGTGTATATTTTATATTTGATATTTGCTGTTTTGCTATTCTTCATATGAACAAACTGTGGCTATTTAATTCTTTTGTCTGTTCCTCTTAAAATTTGTTGTTTTCTGGCAAATCTGTGATAACTGAATTCACTAACTAATGATGGCAATCTGTTACATTTAAAATGCGCTCTTAAGTGTACTGTATTATACAAGGAATATAATTTAATAGTCAGGAAGGTGTATCAAAGAAAATAACATGTTTCTTGTTTTGTGTGCAAGGGCCAATGATTCGAAAACAGCCCAAAGGTAATCTTTATCCACCACTGGCCAGTTGCATGTTTTTGGGATGTGGTGTGGGTTTCAATGCTTTTTCAATGAATGTGAGTTTCAAGGGCAGAGAAGTTTTAATGCCAAGTCTATTTTCATTGTGAGACGGTATTGCATATGTCTGTTAGTGTCTGCGCATTGTGTTGTAAAACGTAAAAATAAAATCTAACTAATCATTGTAGAAGTAAAGTAGTATGCATGCACACATTAGTGTTTATGGTAAATGGGGAGAAATAGCCAGGTAATGGGACATTAGAATGGCTGCAGGGAGACTCTGGTGCCATATTTTGGTTGTCTGTCATTGTAGAAGCAAAGCAGTATGCATGCACACACTAGTGTTTATGGTAAATGGGGAGAAATAACCAGGTAATGGGACATTGGAATGGCTGCAGGGAGACTCTGATGCCATATTTTGGTTGGTGCCATGTTTTGGTTGTATGTTCTTCAGTTTGCATTTGAAAGTTGGTATCCCGCAATTCCAGTGAAGTGGGTGGGGTTATGTAAGTGTGTATGCAAATTAGATGTTAATCAGTGTACAGATTTGTACCTATTTTTCATGGGCCTTGTCCAGATTTTTGATGTTTCCAGGTTGAGAGGTATAACTACAGGCCTACTGTTGTAATCCCTATTCTCCATAACTGCATCCTTTCATATGCATCCCATTATATGGGGACTTGTATTACATATCTGATAGAGTGATGTAATTATTTTGTGAACAACTTCTCAAGAAAAATCACAGTAAATCACAGTCTGTCTTGGTAAAGTAAGCTACAGACCTGTTTCCCATAGGCAGTTGCTTGCCTTTTGTAAGTAATTCTCATTAACAGGTAATTGCCTGTGCACCAATCCATGGCTCAGACTTGCTAATTACATCCAGAACAGCTGGGTTGCACTTTCATTAGCCAATGACATGGCACCATGGTGCAATATTTAAGGCCTTCCTGTAGGCCTTGGCCCCTTTCTTAGTCTTAGAGATGGGCATTACTGAGGTGTGGAGGCTACAGCATCATAACGGGGAAGGTACAAATACTGTCAACTGTTGAGATTTATTAGGTATTTCCACGGTTTTCATGCTATGCTTGGCCATTATCAAATTACATTGTGATTATCTGGAAGTTCAGTGTTAAACATTGTGGGCTGAGGTCAGTAAGGGGGAAGAGACATGTCAGTATTAGACATCATACCTGTCAGAATATGCATTCTGCAGCAGACTATGTTTGTAGGGGTGAACTGTAAAACATGTTTCTGTTGCTCGACCTTTGCACCCCCCACCCCTTCATGTATGGGTGTTGTCTGGATTCCTTGTTCTAGGGGGTTGTGAAGTATGGTATGTCTGTAGCAGGTAGCTTAACATACAGCTGAATATGTTGCAGCTGTATGTGAGAAACATATAAGATGATTAAGGCACTTATAAGGAGTGTTAAACAGGCTTGTGTGGGTTTACATGGCAGAGCTCTACTTAGCTCTACTTAAACCTGTGCTAAATGTAAAAAAAAAAAAAAAAACAGAAAAAGAGGGTGATATGAAAGTGGTGAAACTGGAGCAAGCAGGGGAAAACATACTAAAAGGCAGGTAGGGTTGTGCTGGAAAGATGTAGGAAAGGACCATAGTTTTCCATTTCTTGTATAACAACAGCTGACCAGGTTTTACAGAATTTGGAATTTGGATCCTCACACCCCAGAGAGAGAAGGCTGGGGCACCATAAATGTGTTGATTAAGTAATGTAATAATTACTTGTGTCCAGTGGACACGTGCAAAATGGAGAGCTATGTATGGGGTGATTTTTTTTTGTGGGACAGGTGCCCCTTTTTTTTTTTGAGGAGAGAGTGGTATGTTGGGGAAGGGATATAGTGGCATGTGAGGAGGTAAGTTGGGTAGGAGAGGTTGCATTTGCAGACAGACAAGACAGCATACAGGGGCGGTGTGTGACACATGAGAGGGGCGCAGTAATGCAGCAGTAACAGTGTCACCTCACAGCAAGAGGTTGTCCAGTTTGATTCTCCCTGTAGTGCCTTCTGTGCAGAGTCTGCATGTCCTCCCTGCATTCAAGTGGGTTTCCTCCTGGTGTTCTGGTTTCCTCCCACATTTCAAAGACATGCATCTGGAGCATTTCTCCCCACACCTCCACTGAAAATTGGCGTTGTTCCAAGTCTGACTTTCCCAGTAAAATGAATGTTAAATAAATAAACAACTTGGACTGGAAGGGTGTTGTGGAATCAGAGGTGCATGTGCCTCCACACGGCAGCAGCATGACTGAGATCCCCAACCATTGGCAGTCAACACTGCTCCTTTACTGCCTCAAAGGTGGCTGTGTTGGAGGCTAAACTCTGGTTCTCTCAGGCCCCACCAGGTTGTTGAGTCTGCCCTCAATCCGGTGCAGGCATTGTTCATAACTCTTGTGAACAATCCTCTGCCCTATGGCTGGTAGTTGATCCTGGGTGACAATCCCTCTTCCAATCCTGCTCCCAAGGGGACATGGGCCCCATCCCATGAGGTGATTCCACCCAAAGGTGGTGCAGGGCCAGCAGAAGGGGCACCACTGGCTTAGGTCGCAGATGATCTGGTACACAGTGCCATGGTTGGCTGAGATAGGGTAGGCGGATCATCAGGAACCAGCCTACCCAAAAGTGCTGTGGATATGGAGGTAGAGCAAGAAACATAGGTGATTTATGAACAAAACTATTGCTAGTAATAACAGCATGCCAGAACATTGTACATAACACCATTATGGTTCACTTTCAGTTGAGTTCATGAGTATGACCCTTTTCCTCCCCAGCTTCCTAGATTATATTTCCATAGCTTAAATGGGATCCAAAGTTTTGTCTTTTTTATGTATCTTTATTCAATATTCATATCTTTCTCATCACAATATTTGCTAAATAATTATTACTCATCTACAATGGTGAATCTGCACATTTTTTTTGCTTTATCCAAATTAAGTCAGTGATTGAATCAGAACTGTGTGCGACTTTTGTATTAATATTACAAATCTTAAAATAAATTTTAGCCCTCTCCATAGCCCTGTTTGTGATTACTTTATGCACATTATGTGTAAACCTCCCTTTTCCATAAGTTGTCCTTGATGTTTACGTGTAGTGTCTCATGTTAGTTCTCTTTGTTCATATGCCCCTCTTAGAGTGATTATAACCTCCATCATGTAAGCGGAATAAAACTTAAATAACTGTCTTCCAAGCAAGCATGAATCTTTAGATTTTTTTAAGCCTACAAACTGGAATGACACTCATTCCTAATAAAAAGAGACATATCATGTGGCATCCTTATAGGAGTCATAACGCAAACACCTCTCTCTAATTATTTCTCCCAGTGGAAAAATGTACACGGTAAAAATAAAGCAAATGTTTCAAAAAGGAAAAGTTATACTGAAAACTATTGAGTCAGGAGATAGGAACTGATGGTCCACAAAGGAGTAATCAAAGGATGCCACTTAGTAATGTTTACAAATTGAATAAAAGAACTTTACTATTGCTTAAATGAAATGAACTAGAAGAAGGATAGAGGAAAAACTGTATTTTTTTCTGAGAATTAGATTGCAGTTCAATAGCTGTGTGATCATTTAAGTACTTATAGGCCAGGAGAGAAAAGATACAAAGAAATGTTACACTCATTATATAATGAGAGCCTGTCAACTCAAACCATGAAACATTTGTGACAAATTTACAGACACATTTACAGACATAGGAATGGAAGTGCATGGAGTACACCTTGCAAATTAATATTTAAACATAACAATGATAAAACATAAATATAAAAAGTAGAAAGTAAAAACAGAGAGTACATTTAACAAAGGCTGGGAAAAGTAGAAATGTGCAAATATAAAGATCAGTGTGAGAACATCTTTGAAAAAATATTTAAAAGTTACAAAAATATTTCCTTTACGCCTGAGTGAACCTATGTAGCAATGTAATTACTGAAACTGAATGTGTAAACATGTATACACGTGATTTTAATAAGTATATTTACTGTTCATTGGAAGTGTTGTAATATTGTTAACATTCATCAGAGCTGGAAGAGACTCAGACAAATTGTACATCTGTTCCCCCAGTAATAACACTTCATCACTGCACTATGCCTTTCTTGCTAAACTATCGTGTGAGTTCAGAAGAAATATTTATTACCTGGTGTTAGAATGGACTGAAACTGAAATGTGACATTAATGGCTGATAAGTGTGATCAATAAAATAAGATGTATAAGAAATATTGCAAACTCAAATTATGACCCTAATCTTTTACAGCATTTAGAATTATGTTGAACATTTTATGGGTAAGAGACATGTTTTCATATCTTTAATGGGTTTTTGACACTCCTGTCTAAATATCCTGCTTTTGAAAGCTAGATGCTAAACAGTGCTTCATATCACATACAAAAAGTTAGTGGTAATACCGTTAATATAGTATTAATTTAATCACATGAAAAGTCTGTTACTGTCTTGTTCAGACAGTATTTGCTGCAATCATTGTTACATTCTAGATGAACAATATTGTGAATGTTTCTGAGTAAATGATGAACAAAACTGTTTTGTTTTGCAGTCTTCTTTTTCATTTTGGAAACTTTGCTCTACTGTTTAAGCTTACTTGCATAAATATTGTGAGCTGACCTAACCTGCATCAGTGATTGTTATACAGTCTCTACCTGACCATATCGGCATTGGGTAGATGTTGAATTTTGTGTGAAATAACAAAGAAGTACCGATTGCAAAGGAATAATATTACTGGATTGCTGGCAAAAAAAAGTAATACTGAAATAAATCAATTACATAATGTTGCAGAAACATAACATCAGGAAAACAGTGAAACTTGAGGCTTAACTGGAGAGTTTGATGTACAAAGTGAGGTAAGGTAAAAAGAAGGCACGTTTTAGCAGGGGTTTTTGTGAACTTTGCAAGAAACTTTGAATATCTGAAGAGGGAGATGAGGAAGAAGTATGCATGAAGATGGATATAAACATGATATGGAAGTAGAAGTGGGGGGTCATTAGAGATAAAGAATAACTGAAGGTTAGAAAAATAATTGGACAGTTATCACAGAGGACAAAGGCTGCAAGATGTAATGAGATTCATCCTGTTTTTCAGAGTTTGATTCTACCAGTGACCATTTGCCTTCTGTGTGACTCATTGCAAGTCATTTAACTAGACAGTGATAGGAAGCTGAGTGAAACAGGACAACATTGATCAAGCTCTATCCAAGTTAAAAAAATACAGACAAAAAACAAGAAAACTGGCAACCAAATACAAATAGTCATCCTAGTGTACATTAAACAGCCAGAGGTACACAAAGGGAGGGAAGGCACCAGAGAAGGATGAATGCCTGAAATACATTTTTTTTATAAAATAATCATTTGCCTCCTTGTTCCTTAAAACTACTTCTTATGTCAGAGTTCATGGAAAGAAGTACCTGCAACTAACATATCAAGCATACATAAATCCGACACACATGCATGCAGGCCTCTACAGTCTTTAGCAAATGTAGTACATAATGCAGTTTCCATTTTTTTTTTTTTGCACTAGGGGCAAAACCCTTTGATCTCTTTCTTCTTAATTTATTATTCTTAGTTCATATTCACACCACTGCAGAGTGATCAGAAAAGGAGCTTGTTTTGCTGTTTCTGTGGGAAGTAGTGATTTCAGAGAAGATATAAAACAGTACAACTTAAACATCATTCCTTAATGCTTATATGAAGTGTCATTCTACCTACCTTAAGAACACATTTAATCAAACTGACAAAGAGCTTAAGGAAACTATCTGGAAGCTCAAAGTTGAGTACAAACTTAAAGTAGCCAATAAATTGAGAAGTAAAAAAACATACCTTTCTTTAAGTTTATCAGAAAGTTAACAACTAATACCTAACAATTTTCAGAGTTCACAATAATACAACAATCTGACCCAAAGGAAATAGCTAACATCCTATCTAGCAAATTCAAAGCAAAGTTTATTCCAGTTGTAATTATAGCTATTCCATATGTTCCACATGTCCAGACACCTCCTTTAGTTACCATGGAGCAATTTCTTACAGCCCTTTCAAAAATGGTTACCTAATTATCAGGGTTAAATATGACCTTTATGAACCTCTACTTAACCTCTTTAATCTAAGCCTCTCCACTGGTTACATTCTTGAAGCCAGGAAAACAGCGATTGTGATCAAATTACACATGGGTGGCTTAGCCATGGACCCTGGTAGCTCTATTCCAATTAGTCTCACTAGCTAATATGTCAAGTTATGGTGCACAGTATCTCCAACCTCATTAATATGGACATGGAAAATCTCTTAACCCTGGATGCTCATCAGTTCAGCTTTGTTAAAGGAAGGTCCTGCCTTTTTAACATCATTAACTTATTGGAAAAAGTAACAGAAGCAAACAGCATATTTAGACCTGTCCCAGGCTTTTGACTCTATTATGCATGCAGGCATTACTGATAGACGTGTAAATCTGATTATAAATTCTTATATCATGCTTTGGATAGCTAGCTTCTTGTCCAACAGAACCCATGAAGTTAGAGTTACAGGTGTCACTTCTGAAAGCAAAAATGTTGCCAGTGGTATACCAAAGGGTTTAGTATTTGGTCCTCTCCTATTTGCGTATATTTATCAGACATTCAACCCAGCGTTCCTGGCCTATGGTTAACTAAGTTTGTAGACTACTGAAAATTGGGAGCTGTTATTTGGTCTTCAACTGACTCATAATTGCTTCAACATGGAATAGACCATGTTAAGAATTGTTGTAAGGGCAATGTTCTGACAGTAAATGTAAAGACATCTAGCATTGTTCATGTTGGTAAACAAAGCAGTTTTATTGACCATATAGGTGATGCATTCCTCTGATCAGACACTGTTGTAAGGGATCTAGGTACTTTTGTTGATAACTCATTATCGTTTGCCATCATGTCAGTAGAGTCGTTCAGAAAGCCATTTATCTGGCTCATCTAATTTCCAAAGGCATCTCTACTATATGAAAAGATGTCTTAATTTTCCTTTACTCATATCTTATCAGATTCATTATTGAATATAATGCACTTCTTGGCATGTATTTGATTAAATATATCACACAACTTAAGAAACCTCAAAGATTTATAATGAGAAAGATCAGTGGCCTGAAAAACCTTGGTAACCTAGAATGACTGGTAGCTCCTTTTCTATACTCACTCTTTTACAGACTCCTCCTTGGAGATCTGTGTCTAGCTTATTGAGTCATGAAAGATCCAACCCTATTTGACATTTTATGCCTTCACAGAACTAATAGAACCTGAAATATTTGGTTAAAGGAACAATTCTGAGTGTACAGTATCATAAGTGCGAATTGTAAGAATATCAGAATGCTGAAACATCTGGAAATATTGAATGTTTTGGTGTTTTGTGTGCAAGCATGCGTGTGCATGTTGTATAGTATAACACTTAGCATGGCAAGTGTGTGTGTGTTTGTGTGTGTGTGTGTGTGTGTGTGTGTGTGTGTGTGTGTGTGTGTGTGTGTGTCTATTGTTCCTTTCACTACAGTGAGTTTGATCTAGTGACAACAACCCAATACAGCTACATACATGAAAAATATTTTTTAAGGAAGTTAATGGATGACTTCTTCTAATAATAAAATAAAGCTTATGTTGTAATTTTGGAAGGCACTGTGTAACGTATCTGCAAATATTTGGTTATTAATAATTTACTGTTTGATTCCCTATTCTGCTGTTGACTTTGCAAGCAGTTCATTTTAGGCATAGCTATTATTTTTCAAGCATGGAACCTTTGTATGTTTTAAAATTCTTTCATCTGCCTTGCACAATGGCTAAATAATACATTATTATATTCAATAATGTATCAGATCAAGTAGGTACAAAGTAGTAAAATGATCACTCTGGAATGACTTTTTACTCATTTCTGAAGTTGATAGGCTTTATAATTTGCTTTCAAAAGATTGGAAGTGCAAACTGCTTAAATTTCAAAATGCCATCTGCCACCATTTGTCTATTTGTAATGACAATTTATTCTGTTTGTAGTCATAATTTATGATGCATTATTGCCAAGTATAGTGTTAATATAGTATCATTAACATATATACATTGACATTAAACTTGACTACTGCAACAGATGTGTACTTCTTGAAAGCAATTTTTTTAGAGATCTTTGGGAACTTGTATTTGTCTATCTATTGAAACAGAAAACAAGTTACCAAAACAAATATTCAAATTATTAAGATATGCTCTGCAGATCTGTGGTTCAGATAGCACAACTGCTGAAATGTTTCAATAAGATAGTACATTTGGAAAAGTAAAACTGCACCATAAGTGAATACAGATTTGTATAGATGAAGGGAGACCCCTGCAGTGAAATCAAATGTGAGTGAGATCAGTTTCAAAGTTAGACAAGAAATGGCAAATGTAAAAGCTATTACACCTTGACTAAGTGCTTCGACTTTGTAAATATTACCAGAGGGCAATGTGTGATTATACAGATGAGTGCTTTTACAAGTATATCAGTAGCTTATGTGAAATCTGTCTTGTCAGACACACTAAATGTCTTGGCATCAGAAAGGCTTAAGAAAATTATGTTGTTTACTTCTCACAAATTACTTGGTGTGAAATCCACAATTGTTTCACACTGCTACTCCATCAGACATCATGCTCTTTCTCTACAGTTCATTTTCAGTGTCTTAAACATTTAATTGATTTAATAGTTCCATTTTATTTAAATAGTAAGACAAATAACCACAAAATTTGGATTTTGTCTTTTCACTTAAATGTAAAGTGAATCAGATAATCAAGTTATCGATTTCTGCTCTCCAGACTTACAAAAATATTTCTCATTGTCTTCAGAAAGCGCAACAGCTGCTATATATAATCTGACTGAAAATGTTATAGTGGCTGGGATGGGTGATACAGTTCAAGGATTTTAGAGTTAGGGTCAAAGTTAGATAAAAGGATTTGTAGTAATATAATGTGTAGGGTTAGCATACTTGAGTAAGGTAATGCTGAGGCAGTCACCTTACTCATGTGGGCTAACCCTAACCCTAATCCTAACCCTAATCCTGCAATGACTGAAAGTCTTTATGCAGACCTCACAGCACACTGACATGGTCTGGTAATCTTCCAACTGTCCCTGGATCATTGTGTCATATATCCAATGACTGATGCTAAAGGTAACATGCACATTTTATAATAATCAGGTGTAAGGGTGCCAATGGTCACTAATGTGCCTATCCCTAACACTATGTATGCGCACTTCAGAGACAGTGTGGTCCTTGGATCCTGGCTACATTAGTGCTGACTGTGGATCATGTATGCTGCTAACATGGCTGGCATGTCCTATATTAAGAGCAAGTTATGCTAGAACTCTTCTAACCATGAAAACAGGCTAAGTAAATATATAAAAGAGATTTATTTAAGACAAAACTGTAAGAATCTCTAGCACCTCGGCTATACTAGCCTTTACAGAGTATACCATTTTGTTCATTCCCCCCACTTTTATACATGTCAGTATTGTGATATTGTTATTTTAAAGGGAACATCTCCACATGGAAGATGTGGGGTGTGTGATTATGATGTTAGGAATTTTATAAATATAAATGGTAAAATGTTTCAGGTAGAAGGTTTTTACAATTGTAATAGTGAAGGTATAATGTTTGTTTGTGTCTTTCAGCTTTTCCCAGTTAGAGGTCGCCACAGCGGAACTCTGGTCCTCTAATGATTGGCAGTAGAGTTTTAAGTGCCGGCTTTCCAGGCCTAACGCACAACCTTCAAAGAAAGAACGCTCATTCACGCATGTCGCCACACAGAAGAGGTATAGTATATGGATTAAATTGCTCTTGTGGAAAGTATGTGGGAGAGAGTAAAATAAGCTTCTTAACAAGGTTGAAAGAACACATAAAGGACATAAAATAGAATAAGCAAACAAGTCCGGTGGCAATACATTTTAATGAATGTCAGAAACCCAGAGGGGCTGCAAGCAACTGTGTTAGATCAGGTGTATCAAAATCATTTGACACTATCAGATATTAAGAATAAATTGAGAAAAAAGGAAACAATGTTAATTTTAAAGTTTGATACTCTAGCTCCGAGAGGTTTAAATAAAAATGTAATTGGAAGTGTTTGTTGTAATGTTAGATTTATTATTAATTAATTGTTAATTAAAAGATTGCTTTATTGATTAATTGAAGAAAATTGATATGTATAAAAGTGGGTGGAATAAAGAAAAGGGTATACTCTGTAAAGGCTAGTATAGCCGAGGTGCTAAAGATTCTTACAGTTTTGTCTTAAATAAATCTCTTTTTTATATTCACTTGGCCTGTTTTCATGGTTAGAAAAGTTCATGTTATCTGTGGTGTGGTTAAAGCTCAACTTATGCTAGAAGTTTATACTTGGCCTCTGAAGTTCACTCAGCTGTGGGAGAGGGTAATGCTTCATTCCCTCCACTGATATTGTTGCCAGCAGTGCCGCTGTGTCATCAGACTGTACCAGGCATGTTCTGACTTGTGCTCCAATATCCTCTCTTGGCTGGAAATAGAGATGATATTCCAGTGTGTGAGGCAGTACATGAGTGACTCTCAGCATCATGCATCAAACTGATACAAGTTAAATATATCCGTTGTGCTTCAAGTTGCCTCCAATGCATCATAATATCTCTGGGTGAATGAGTAGCTGGTCTGGGATGGATGTTAGATACCTGGGGATGTTAGAAAAAATAAATAAATAATAAAAATCTAGCAAGGTAGCACAGACTAAGGCAATGATGAGCATAAATAGGAGATTTATACAGAAGACTTAGCCCTACTAAGTAACCCTTCACACCACAGCAAATGAGTGTGAGTCTGTTATGGTCATCTCAAGGTGCATGCATTGAGTACTTTGTGCAGTGACTACTTACAATTGTCATTAAATATGTCAGAAAGTTAAGAAGAAACCCCTAGCAATGTTCAGAGCTAGTCCACCATATTACTGCACTATAAGGAAATAGCTAATATCCTAGCTAACAAATTTAGTGAAAATTTTACTCCACCTACAGTTGTAGCTATTCCACAGGTTCCACAGTCCCAGTCACCCCCTTTATTTACTATGCAAGAAGTTCTCTGAGCCTGTCATAACCAACCAGCAATCACACCCATGTACACATCTAAACCATATAACTTGTAGGACACGTCTGAGTTTTATAATGGCCCCAGTATACACCTAAAAACCTATGGACCTTCTAAAAAGCTAAATCACCTCATTCATGGGCCTTGAAAATTTACCAGACTGTCTGATTATTAGTGCCAAATATTTTATTTTTATTTTGTTTTATCGAGCTTTTGTTTACTGTGTTTTTCTAAATTATTTTCATCAAAAAAAAAAACCTTTTAGCAGAGGCCGAAGAAGAAAAACTCCAACATATTTCAAGCATTTTTAAAGTGGCATTAACAAATATACTTGAAAAGACATTGGGCCAGATTCAGGAAGCCTCTTACACGGAGGCTGCAGTTAAACGGTGTGATGTCAGCATGTCATGCATATGCATGAGGTGCATGAGGCATGCTGAATCACACTGTAACTCTTACACAGTCCGTGTAAGAGAGTAGGGGGCGTGTCCGTAGGCTAAGCCCTGCATGCGGACACGCCCCCGTAAGTGTATAATGGCTGAAAGTAAACAGCCACGAGAGAAGCCATGGAAATGTAAACAAACACACTACACAACACATTCCCCCACAGACCATCAGTATACAAAGTGAACACAGGCTATAAAATGAAAATAAAAACTGTTTTATTTTTTTTAACCCCCGTAAATGTGTGCTACTGTGTGTGCTCGTGTGCGCGGGTGTGCTACTAGCGCAACTGCAGTTAGCAATCAGTGGAAAAGGATATGAGAACTACATATGCAAAGTAAGCCAAGAAGAAATAGCTTAGCGGTAGAGTTGCCGGCTTAAGAGTAGGCAGGCAGGGTTCGAGCCCACACAACAACTTTTTTTTTTTTTTGTAAATAAGCACTAAAAAAGCCCGACAGTATTGTCCAAATGTAAAAGTATACCCTTTTGTAAAATGGAATGAAATGGAGCATACATATTGAAGTAACACAATAATAAAAATAATTAGAAATGTACCGATAGCTAAGCTGCTGTGAGACACAGTGCCCGTAGCTGCGTAGTGTTTAAAAAGCTGCAATCGGTATGCCCATTGCTAAGCACTGGTTTAACAGGCTGAAACTGTTTGCAACTAGCTGTGCTTAGCTCAACATGTGTGTCACTAGCCAATTAAGGTTTATCCCAGCGCACACCGTTTGCGCACCGCTCCCACAAGCTAACTGCCAGTGCGCATGCGTTACCTCCGCGCAAACAAGCGCAGACCTGCTTTTAAGTGCTTAAAAGTGCTTATGGCATGTTTGATTGACAGGTCCTCAACTCATTTCTGTCATGAAAATTAAAAATCAGTGGTTAGATTTGAACCCAGGATACCATGCACTAGAGTCAAGGTACTAAACCACTAAGCCATGACAGCAATACCTAGAAATGCAGAAATAGCATATATATGGGATAAAATACAGAATGGAGCATGATAAAGCATTTTCAGTGAAGTAGATACAATTCCAAAATGGTCAATCAGAAAAATGTGTGGAAAAAGCAGCATATATAAGCCCCATAGGCGGGAATACACACCATAACCGATTGTAGAACAGACCTGCAGTCAGAATGAGTGGAGTAGGTGAGGGACGTTGCTTTCGAGCACAGCGTTGGGGCATTGAGGAGTCCAGATACATGGTCTGGCTCCTTGTCCATCATCACGAGGCCCAACTCATGCAGGGCCAGGTCTCATGGGGAGCGTACAGGGCGGAGGCATGGGACCAGTTGGCTCGTGATCTGACCAGTGCTACTGGCATTCCACGCACTGGTGAGCAGGTCCGTCACCACCATGCGGACCTGAAGCGGCGTAAGCAAGACCAGTTGACCCAATGGATCCAGGAGGCCCGGGATATGCCCAACGCCCCACTACTGAGTAAGTTACATATTACTCATGTATGTAAGGATTTCAACTAGCTGATACCATGGAGATTTGTAGTCCAATATTACTTCCTTTGTATTACAGCTGCAGGTGTCCGCTCTGCGAACCATGAGACGCATGACCGTAGACTGGCGTGGCTGCGCCACCATGCAGGTTAGTAACCCCATCTAGTACTTGTAAATAAATATTATAGTGTAGCATGTATCAGAACACTGCAGTGTATTGATTAAAAGTAATCTAATGTGCAAGCAAGAATTGAAAGTTTGCAGGTATGTCTGCAACAAGTTCATCAGTATGCAAGTGTGACTGGAAAAATAATTTATGGAAATAAATAGTGCTGTAATACAGATGTCCCACCATTAATTAAATGTAGTATAACCTGCAGTAGTCTCCAGAGTACAGCTTCAGAATCTGAGGTAGTCACATGTGTGATTTATCCCCTGTTGAAATGCTGAATCATGACAGAAGTGAGGCTGTTGGAAAGTGTTTGAATCACCACAGGTCTAATATGTGAACAAAGCCTAGAAGTACCAACCTGCACTGTGAAGTTGCAGGATGTGTGAGAGTGACAGAAAGGGTCATGTACGAATAAATAAAGTAGTAATAACCCCTGAATATATTAGCCCCAGTGTGTTTCCACAGAACTAAATGCATGTGTGAAGTACAAATTAACATCCCAAACTGATTTCAGTGTGTCTGAATCTGGAATGTCAAGGCCAAAATCTGTATATGGTGATAACAGTAAACAATTTGCAGATAGAATGAATGATTATCTGACAGACTAAACAGCCATAGTTGTCCCCTGTCCTGTCATCAAAGTGTAGCAGGATGATGTATCTGATCAAATTAAAAATAAGTAGGATAGTGATGTATTTGTAACAGGTGTAGCATGACAGTCAAATAAAAATCATTTTGAAACATCAGCCTCAACTTAATTGTGTACCTATTACAAATGTATATCAATGTGTAACTTATGAATGTGTCATCACTTTCTATCTCCACCCAACCCTATAATTCCATATAACAACACCCAATAAATATTGGTATGTGAACATTTCATTAACCATGGACATTTGTCCGTTCCAAACATATATGCATGTCTGTTCATGCATGTGCCCTGTTCATACCTGAAAATATGATGGCCTGTTGCCATTAATCAACCCTGCATGTTGTTTGATTGTGTATTTCCGTTCAAATAATGCATGTGATATTGATATGCCCCTTGTTCAATGGTGTTAATATCTGGGTGTTTGTTTAATGGGAATACCAATGCATGCTGTTACAACTAATCTGAATGGAATAATATGCCACTAACCCAAACTAACATAACTACTCACAAACCTAGAACGCTTGGGAAGGCAGGTCCCAGCAGACCCACCTCTCCCACCTCAGCTGGCGACTGCACCTGGCACTAGTGCCCAGGCCGGACCCTCCTCCAGTGGCCCTGTGCCACCTTTGGGTGGAAGCGCTGCAGGGGATGGGGCCCGTCCCCCCTCTGCAAGCGTGGCCAGAGAAGTTCGTCCACTCACCCTCCAAGGTGTCCGGTCTGTGGTGCGAAGGGAGATCCAAGACTCCGTTCTTGGGCCCCTACGCCAGCTCGAGGCTCATGTGGCACAGCTAATGGCCCCGGCCATTGCCCCGCCTACACAGCCCCCAGCACAGCCCCGTCCTGGGCTGTGAAGGAACAGTGGCAACTGCCTATGGGTGGGGATATCAGTTCCACTGTTGCCATCTGTGGGCTCATGCATCTTGGATATCCCAACCTCCGTCCCTGTCAATTGTGTAACCCCCCCACGTGTGTCATACACCGCCCCTGTATGCGTCTTGCCTGTCTTGTCTGTTAACCTACCCAACCTACCTCCCCAGCCATACCGACTTCCTTCACCTGACATACCACTCTCCCCTGAAAAAAAAAAAGGGCACTCTGTACCCACAAAAAAATTACGCCCCATACATAGCTGTCCATGTCGCACACATGTCCGCTTGACATTGAAACTGTTAATTACAATTGGCTCTACAACAAACATTAATGTTGTCCTGACACCTCTCTCAGGGGTGGAAGGTTTCAAATGTCTCACCAAAATACATGGAAATGCACAGCTGTTGCTGCTATAGACATGGGCATCTATGGGCCTTACCTACATCCCTCCTGCAAATCCCATGCTTGTTTCCCTACTGTCTTACCCTCTTTGTGACCCCTTTTTCACCACTTTTCTGTCACCCCTTTTTCTTTTCTTTCAAAGAAAATAGCACGGGTGTTTGCTTGTGTCTTGTGAGCTAACGCCAGTGCATCGTGAGCTCCGCACAAACGAGCGCAGACCTGGTTTTAAGTGCTTAAAAGTGCCTTCATGGCACTTTGATTGACAGGTCCTGTACTCATTGTGAAAGTCTGGAAAGAAAAATAAATTCCCACTGCCAGTCTCGAACCCAGGACCTTGGTAACATTAGTCTGTATGACCTACCACTAAGCCATGACTGCCATACAAGTACATAGTGCTAAAATAACTATAACATGTAATAGTAGGAATCAATATAAAGGCAATATAGGAGGTGTACTACCTAATACATCTCAGGTAGAGTTTTAATGTCCGAATTACTGGATTCCCACACTAGTTCAGTGTTAACAGAAACAGCCTTACTAATTGTTCTCTTGTACATAACAATGTAAGGTAATGTACACATAAGAAGATATGTAAATGTACACATACATATATATAGTAATACATAGAAATATAGTCGTAGGTGTCAGTATCCATACACACTCACTACAGGAGACAGTGAAGATAAATGCAGCATCCAGAATCTGCAACACAGCCTGACTCCTGTGAGACCTACTAACCCCTTAACTGCTGGAAGGTGCCTCCAGCACTTTGATTGATAGACCCTGTACTCAATTTGAAAGCAAAATACAAGCATACTAGTAGGCCCTACCACAAGACCATTGTAACACTAGTCTGTACAACCTACCAGCAAGACATGACTCTCATACAGGAATATAGTGCTAAATAAGTGGAACATGTAATAGTAGGAATGAAGATAAAGGCAATATAGTATGTGTACTACCCTAAGCATGTCAGACAGACCTTCACTGTCCCAATTACTGGATTCCCATACTAGTGTGTGTTAACAGAAACAGCCCTGAAAATTGTTAGCTTGTACCCAATATTGTCAGCTAATGTACATATATGACAGTATGTATATGTACACATATGTATATATAGCAATACATAATAAATATAGTTGTGGGTGTCAGTATGCATACACACTCACTACAGGGAACAGGTGGGAGAAATGCAGCAACCTGAATTCACAACACAGCATGAAGCATGAGAGATGTACTAACCTTCACACTCACAGAACATTTTCCAACAGCATACCAGCATGGTCCACGCCCTTACAATCTGAAAGGGCAACGCCTATCTCACATACCTTTTATAGCACTGTCCTGAAATCACAGTGAGACATGCAATCAGTACACAACTGGCTGTATGCAATTAGCCAATGCTGCCTTACAATTGGTGCAGAGGCCATCACATGGGCCTATGCAGATACCTACAAAAGCATTCAGTACCCACACTCCACATATGCAATACAATCATTGCACAAACCTGAGAAAGAGAGAGAGAGAGAAACAGAAATACGAAAATAAACAGACTGACAGCAGCAAAACCAGCAGCAGCAGAAAACTGCAAGCAGCAAGCAGCATCACTGATACAGCAACAGCTGCCACAAACAAAGGTAATGCAAAGTAGCAGGTTAATACTGTGTTTACTGTGACACCTCCAAATGTATCATAGTTCACTATCTATAGGTATGTCCATGAGATAGGTTGTGTGTACATAGTCCTGAAATATACACATATGTAATATTGTTGTACATGTTGCCCATACTTAAAACTTCTATAGCTGAGAACACAAGGCCAGTTGTGCATATGATGCAGTAGTTACCAGGGTCAGTAGAGGTTACTCCTCATTGGTGTGGGACCACTGTGTATGTATGGCACTGTTCAGGTACATATCCCGTAGTATGGCCAGGGATTAATATCAGTCTGTCATGTGGTGCTATGTTCTCCAGGGGTGAATGTAGCACACATCCAGGGATACCATTTCGTAACAGTGATGCTATGTGTTCTGCAATGATGAGGGTGGCTCTCACCTGGACATGTGAGAGGATAGGGAGGTTACAGTCATCTGGGATAACTAATACCACATGTGTAGGAGAATGGGGGGGTACCGGCACCTAAACTGTCTGCAACAATGTTGCCAATATCTGTGCATTTGGTGAATGTGAAGCATCTTAACACTGCTGACCACAGATGCCTTGCCGTCATGTGAATCTGCCCTGTGCTGCAGTAGCCTCCTACTATTGTTATACAATATGCCTGTATCTGTAGTCCACTGGACAGGATTAATAAGTGGTGTGCAGTTGTTCTGGGTTAGATATGTGTGTGCACAGTACATGCAGTATGTGGGATGTCTGTAGTAAGCATATGCAAAGATGCTGGCGGTGTGTGTTGTGGCTTCCACTGGCCCAATGGGCTGCATGGATAGCATCACTGTCATAACTAGTGAATAACTGTGTAATTACATGCATACATAGCAAGGTAGTGTACTGTGCTTGTGGTGTTGTTCGGATATGTATATCCAGGCTGAGTAATGTGTGTCCACATCACAGGGTTGGATGGCAACACACATCCAGTATGTAGGGATGAACACCCAGAATGTGTCAGATGTGTCGCCTGTGCAGAAATATCCGGCCATTACCTGTGCATCCCCCACAACACACACACATGCAACATATGGCAGAAGTACTATAGCAGTACACACATGTTCATAGGTTCATACTAGGCTATTTGCCCTAGGGCATTGGTAAGCCTAGTAGAATGTGTTTGTCTTTCACCACCCAATTACAAGTTATGCTGCTATGCCCTTGTCCGACATTAGTATACTGTGCCTCTGTCTAACAGTGACATAGAAGTGATACCTGGGGTACAACTATGATCTCCATCCACTCATCCAGATTCCTATGGAAGAGAGTCAATGAGGGACTCTGCCTAACCTGTAGTGTGAGCTCATTACAGAGTGAAGGGAGCCTCACGGTTAGGAATATGCCCCTCCAGCATGTCCATGTATGTCAGTGCTGAGGTCCAGCTCTCCTGAGCATGTGGCTTTATGGGACTCTGATTGCCTGAGGTGCAGCATGTTCATTACTGCTGGGTAGGACATGGCTGTATATGGCATGCACAGATTGCCTCTGAACAGGCAGTATGCCACTGAGTCCAGCTGGATTTACTTTACCTGGGCAGCATATGACATCTGTGTGAGCCATTGCATCCCCTTGACGAGGTACTGTTGTCCTGTACCAGTTGCTGTAGGTGTCTGGTTAGGTACATCCCAAAAGGTGCATTGTATGCAATTATAGGCCTGATGATGGATGAGTAAAGAGGCACAATGACCTCCCCTGCCATACATGTGAATCCCTCATGATTAGCTGGGCTATATAACATGTCTTTCAATCCACGTTGGCCATGTGGTTGACAAATGACAGACCGCTACCATGTTTCTTCCCCAGGTCCCCAACTACGTCTTCTGTACTCAGTGGCCTAACACCTATGTTGTACTTTGCCACCAATGTGGAGGCGTGGGAATCTGCATTGAATACTGATACTCCCCCTCCCTTGTTCAAGTGTTGGGGCCGACAAGAATGGTAACAGCTATAACTTGGTAGTACTGGTGTGCTCCTGTGAAACCTGAAACAGGTTCATGTTACTGCACAGATATCAATGTCCAGAATGCTAAGTAGGGTTTTGAGTGCGTGCATCCTGAGGTCTAGACTTCTGGTGTTGAGTAGCATCACTCTTACTTCCTCATCCTTTGCGATGCAAATGGATGTGGGTTTGCCTTATGAGCCTTGCCCAATACAGGCACTATGGGTGTAGCAAGAGGCTCCACCAAATTCCAGTAGGACAGGGGTGACAGGTGCAATCTGGGCCTAGCAAAGCATACCACCCCAAGATGGCAGGCATTGGCACACCTGTGAATGACACCAGTATGTCAGTCAATTGATGGAAGGGATCATCATGCCTTGATATTGTGGCATTGTTCTTGGTGAGGGTAGGGTGCTACTCAAGGTCAGGGTCAAACTGTCTTGGGCTACGTGCTCAGAGAGCTCTGTACTGTCTCATGTCATGTAGTCCAGGGAGGTATGTGTCAGGTCATTCACACCAGCATGGACATTGACTGAGTCATACCTGTACTGGCCTTGGGGTTACCTGAGTGTTTGTGTTATGTGGCAGGTCATAGTGCCCGACAGGCTGCACACCGTTACCCTCACCTCGTTAAGCCTGGTGAATGTGATGTTAGTGTGCCTGATGATAGAGGCACCTAGTACAGGTGTATGAGGTGTGTTGTGTACTGTTAATGGCTGTGAGTGTTCAGCACATTGGCTTTGTGTGATATGTGTTGCACGTGCACGTTTCCGTGGTAGTGGTTGCCTGAGTGTCTACTTAGGAGGTCTCTGCTGCGTAGGCAGACCTGTAGTCCGAGCCTACAAGTATGTTCATGTGTGATCATGTGTTAGTTCTGCTGTCGTGGTAGGTCTATGTGAGACTGGAAGTGTAGTGAGTGTGGTTTCCCTCGCCAGCTGACTGGTTATGGCGGTATTGAGTAGACAGAGCCTAGCCTCCAGTTTGGTATATGGTTGCATCACTCACATGAGTTTGAATTTGTTGTTAGGAGGAGGGGTTGTCTGTGTACATGCAGCTGTTCTAACATTGTCTCTGGAGTACCACACTCACCAGCTGGACTGGGGAGGGAACTGACAACTGACCTCTGGACATGCTAGAATACTATTGTGAAATCCGTAATAATTGAAAACAAGGTCCAGTGGGGAGTGAGGGTGTACTGATATTACCTACAACTGCTGACTGATATAAAAGCATCAGTGAGCAAGTGCCAAGTAACCTAAGTGCAATGTGTCACAATTAAGTAAATGCAACAATGACAAGCAGTCACTTGCTGTCATGTGTAACATGGAAGTACGTACAGTAAGCAATGCAGATATCAGTATTGAGTCACAGACGTGTTGAGAAGCTGTGTATTATGTGGAAGTAGCATACCAGTGAAATAACTAGCTAACAAATAACAAGCATATAAACAAAGGTAGATCCAGGAGGCCTGGATGTATTGTTTGCTACAGCAAACAAGGTGTAGCAATGTCAGTAAGTTACAGCTCAGATATGCAGGCACTATAAACCTGAAACCAGATGTCCCCAGCTATGAATGGCAGAGTACAGCCTATTGTCACACACGAGTGCAGACCACAAACCTTGTTAATGTTAAATAACTGGCCTGAAGGCCAACTGACTATACCAGAACTAATACACTTGTACACTGGGCCCTCAATCAGCAGTTCCCAACTTCAATGGATGAAAGATATGTGTCCTGCCACCACAGTGCTTGCCACAAACCTCCCTAATGTAAAACAACTGGCCTGAAGGCCAAGTGCTTAGTCAAAATGACTTAGAATGATGGCTACACTGTAATCAAGTTACAACCAAGCAGTAATAAGTACAATTTAATACTCCCTGTATAGAATGTGTACCATGTATTGCTGAGATACTATGCTGATAACCTGTTTGTGTACCTTTCCAGATCAACATGGCTCCAAAAAGGAACCCAGCATATTCTGCTGCAGAAGATGACGTGATTCACCAGAGCCTGGTGCGTGACTATGCCATCCTGTTCTCACGCACCACCCAGAATCAGCAGGAGAGGTCTGCACTGTGGCAAAACCTACTTAGCAGGATAAATGATGTTGGCATGCATAATAGGACATATGAGCAGGTGAGACATCACTGCAGTGATTTGATTAGAAATGTCCACCAGCATGCTGCAGATATCCACAGGCAACAGGTTGCCACAGGTGGGGGGGTGGCCACACATCCCCCCTCACCAGACAGGAGGGGCTACTGCTAAGTGTTGTGGATCCAGCCCCAGAACAACAACAGCAACAGTCATGCATCATGATGGAGGTTGGATTCACACAGCAGCAAGACACCGAGTGTGCAGGTAAGATGCCATATTTATTTATTGTTATTACTGTTACATTTGTTGACCAAGATAGTCTAGCTGGATATATGTCCACTTTCAGTAGAGGCCTGGGGAGAAAAGCTCCACACATAACATAATAAAGGCAGACAGACAAGTTGTTAATACAGACAGCCAACAGAATAGAAATATACACCAGCCTGTTAATTAAGTCAACATACATTTAAGGAACTCAAACAGTTTAGAGTCATACACAATGTACTGTCAGTTTCAAAGCAATTATACCTAAAGCATAACGGTTATGCAATAAGGCAAGAGCCATATAGATAATACTTAGGGCTCAGAAGGGTAGAGAAGTAGAAGGAGTATGAAAGATAAAATAATAGGGAAGAGGCAGGGGTCAAGAAGGGAAGTGAGGAAAAGAAGGAAGACAGTCAAGAGGAGGTGGGAGGGATGGGAGAAGTAGGTCAGAGCATAGAAGGACATCAAGGTGAAATAAACAGGGCAGAAGCTAGTTTTTATGCACAGTGAGGGGGTTAAAGGTAAAGAGAGGGTGGGGAGAGGGACATTAGCCTGGAGTCCAACAAGAACAAAGCCAGTGGTTCTGGAAGTACAGTTTGAGTTGTCGTTTGAAGAGAGGTAAGGGTGAGATTAGAGTTAACTCCTGGTATGTACATATGACTGTTCTGTACACTGTTACTTCATGCACGCATAAGGTGTGCATGTGGTATGTATATGTCATCATGATATGTAATTGTGCATGTGTGATACAGACATTATGAGCAGCTGATGTGTATAGGGGAACTAGTGTACTACTGTACTGTATCATGTGCAAAACAAATGGCACACTTGTGCCCACTGACATTACTCTCTTCACACTTCCAGGTCCCTCCCATCTAGCAACGAGGCAGGCCATACATGCTGGTGAGTGTTTGTAACATTACCTGAAAAACAATTTATAATACTAGTAAGAGTAGTGTAACGCTGTAGTAGACATGCTGGTGAGTGTGTTAATAATAACTGTAATAACCAGTTGTACTAAATTAAGAGTAGTGTAACACGGTACTGATGTGTGTGTTTACTGTGGGGTGTGCATGTGTGCGAGTGTGCCTGTGCCCATGTGTGCATGTGTGTTAGTGTCCATGAGTGCATGTGTCCATTTCTGAATGTGTGCATTAGTATTGAAGTGCATCTCTGTCAAATATGTGTTGGGACTGTAATCTGTGTTCCCTGTTTTCCTCCCGTAGGTTCTGGTGCTGCTCTGGTGACCTGCAGCAGGGAACCTGAATCTTGTGCCCCAGGTACTGATGATGATGAAATGTCTGTAATGGTGCAGGAAGGTGTGCCTGGGTCCACCATTGGTCAGCCAATTGACAGTACACAGCTGTCAACCCTGTCAATGTGCACAGTCATCCTGCCGTTACATCCTTTGTCACCATTGTCCCTAGGTGATGGACAGTCTGCAGTGGGCATAGATCAGGGTAATGTGGTACCTGTGGTACATGCATCCCCACAAGGCAGCCATGAGCAGGGTCCTCCAATGGTACCACACAGACAGTCGCCCATGGGATCTCGTGGGGGTATCCGTGGCCGTACTGCCTCTGGCCGACTTGCCCAAGGAGGTATGTCAACCTCCGCGATGTTCAGAACTGTCATGCAGGCACAGGCACGTATGGAAAGGTACACCAGACAGGGTCTGAGGGAGCTGAGAGCATGTCGCACAGCCATGACAGACGACATGCGTGACGTTGCGAATGCTATTCGTTACCTCACAGATGTCGTTGACAGATGTTGTGGGGGCATAGAACAGCTGCTCCACAACCAGATGTCCATGGGCCAGGGCGATGGTGTGCGTTTGTGACATCGACATGGCCGTATGCCAGCAACAGCACCAGCTGGCAGTGGCCGCGGACGACAACAGGCCCACTCACGCACCTCAAGTGCCAGCACCAGCCCCAGTAATGCTGGGTCTGTGCTGTCATCAGGACGCCCCAGGAGACCACGTGCACGTGGCTCTGCACAGTCCCAACAGGGAACTGTGTCCAGTCAGCACACCCCTGCTTCTGATGACAGTACCCAGTCTGGGTTAGTACCAGATACGGCCCGTAGCACCCCTGCCAGGCACAGGTACCGTGTCCGTGCCCACAGACACTGATCTGGATGACCTGACAGGTGCAGTCTGTGGCTGTCCACAAAACCCTGTACATGGCAGCCATTATGTGTGACTGTGTGCGTGCTTACACACATGCAGAAACCTAACACCTAGGGCAAACACATACACACACACACTGCACCAACACTGGTCCACCCTGTACTGCTGCCCCTCACAAACACACATACACACACATGTCAATTGGTGTCACCAGTGGCTGGCTTGGGCATACCTAACCCACACCCTGTGCATATGATGACACTGTGCCACCTCCTGCATACTACAACATTGGTGCAGGAAAAGGTATACACGTTGCTGATGCACAGGGTGACTACATAGATGTGTATAAGTAGTAACATGTTTGTAACTGTTCAGTGTTCCAGTATGATTGTGTGTATATCCCAGCAGTCCTGCTGCAGTAACTGTATGAATGTCCTCAATTGTTATCTGCACCCATACTACTTACCAAAGTGTACCAGCTGCACACCATCACATGCTAACATTGACCATGGGAATGCGCATCATGTGCTGTTATGTAGATTCTGCTATATGTATCTGTTCTGTCACACATGCATTTATACACACCCTGCTACCCACACACATGCACACGCTCACCTGCCATTCCCATAATTTATTACCCTACATGAGTAGCTGTCGATACATGACAGGTACACATTTGAGAAATGCACTATGTTGTTTACTACTCACTTCCTCTTCTCTACCTGTACTCACAGGGTGCAGGCAACCTCATCAGTTCAAAGATGTAATGTGCATCAGGTACTGTGGTGCCCTGATTGCCACATCAAACATGTTTCCCATACGGGAATGCACACACAGACACTTCCCACATCCACACACTTGCCACATACAGGCTTCAAAACACTATCTAGGTATATTCTGGTACATGTGTGTGTTACAGTAGCATGTAACACTATACTGAGTACTGGCAGTTGTCTGTTGTCATGTTGTTTGTATAGAATAAAAGAATTGTTTGATTATCCTACTTTGTTTTGTGGACATTACTTGAAGAAGTGTTACCTTACATGTGTTATTGGTACCACCACCTTCTCTTTTGTAGTTTTGTTTGTATAGGGTGCTGTCAACATCACTGCCTGTTAAGGGTAATGAGCACCCTGCAGTGCATAGCCCCATGTGGCAAAAGCCACATCCCACCCCATCATTGTGCACACACACTAACCCCACCCACAGTAAAACACATACTTTCCATTTGCAAGATGCAAACCCATACCTAACTGTGTTATGTCAGTAGAAACAGACACATTAGCAGAGTGTGCTATATGCAGTAGTTGTAGAAATCCTTTCTAATGCTGTACTTAGAGGGTGCTGACATCATCTGTGTGTAGGAGGAGGGATGTGCACCCTGTAGTGTGTTCTCCCAGTTGGCAAAAGGCACTTATCCCTCCCAGCATAGTGCACACACATAAACCCCACTCATACTAACACACATACATTCCCTTTGCAGGATTCAAACCCCTACCTAACTATGTTATGACACTGGAGAAAGATGCATTAGCAGAGCGCGCTATGCAAATTACAGGAGGACTTTAATACAGGTAATATAGTTATAGAGTCCTGACATCATCAGTGTTTCAAAAGGGGGATCTGCATCCTGTACTGTCACAGCTGCTAATAGGGGCATTTCCCACACACACATCGATGTGTTCGAGGTTTGCATATGTGGGGGATCCAGTACTCCAGTGTGATTTGTATATGGTTTGATTGCAACAATGAGGGATATACTCCCAGTGGTGAGCATTTGGTACTCATGTTTGTGATGATCAGGTCTAGTATATCTGCCCCTCTTGTGGGAAGATTGGTTACCTGTTCCTTAGCTGAAGAATGTCTGATCTATGTGAACCCTAGAGCTTGGGTATTGTGGCTTGTGTAATGTTCACAGTCTATGTTTGGGTATCTGATGTCACCCAGTATGATGGTGTTTGCAGAGAAATCTATACTCTCCTGTGTCAGCATGAAGGCTGTGTGGGAGTCCTGGGTTTGAGAGGGTGCTGTAAGAGCTCCTCTGTGTCTCTTTCCATGTGGTCCAAGGAGGTACGTCTCAGGTTGTTTGCACCAGCATAGACAATGACTGCCTCATAGTTGTACCTGCTGTGGAGTGACCTGTGTGCCTGTGTTATGTGGCACATTCTATCACCCGACAGGTAGCTAAATGTGACCTTCACCTTGCTCTGTCTGGGGGGTGGCACGTCTATCAACAGCTCATGTCAAGCAAGTTCACACCCCTCATAAATGATGTGGAAACCTTCAAAGGCCCCAGGCCTGTTGAAAATATGGACCAGACTGCAGATACCTGTATAAAGGCATTCTATGGACACATTCAGGAATGCATGGATCATGACACCACATATGAAAGCATGACCCAATTCTCCAAAGGCAGATGTCCTGGGTGCAGGACACCAGCCATAAACACACTATACAATAGAAGGATGACGCCACCACATGATACAACAACCTCCCAAAATGTGAAGGCACCACTGATGGTTATTGGAAGACAACTACAGGCACCCATACAATTGTCTAAGGCCATCTTTGAGAGAAGATTCCACAAGCCACTGAGGATAATCACAAGGCTGTCTGTAGTTATGTTAGGAACCCGGGTGGTACTACCCAGATATGCTCAGAGGTAATCCAAGCTGTCACACAAATACAAAACACACAGACATTGCCATCATCCTAGTGGACAGGTTCACTGCTGCCTTCTCCCACCCACCACACCAAAAGGGCAAATATGTCTCGCGGCAGAGTGCCGCCCCCCCCTGACATCACAGATGCTCAGGTAAGAGATGCCCTTCCCAAAGCAATAAACACTGCATCAATGGGACCATACAGTGTCCCAAGCTGTGTCCTACATGAACCACAAGAAGAGCTACACCCAGACATAACACCACTGTTCAATCCCAGACTTACTACATGATATGTGGCCAGAGAGTGGCGTACAGCAACAGTGGTCCCTCTACATTCAGGTGGTGCCTTCACGGATCCTGCACACTATTCGCCCCATATGTCTGACTAGCTTTGTCTGCAAAGCTATGGCAAGGATCAACATGAACCTCACATATCTAGATATTGTGTACCTACAGACATGTCACCATACACAGTTTGGCTTTGTTAATGGCAGTTCCTGCCTCTCAAACCTATTTGATTTCTTTGAAACAGTCACCAAGGCCACTGTCAAGGGGAAGGAGGTCTACACAGCCTACCTGGACCTTGCATAAGCCTTTGATACAATACCCCACTTGTGCATTATAGGGAAGCTCACCAGTGTACATATTAACCCCTATGTCACTATGGTTATTGCACACTGGCACAAGGGCAGAACACACATGGCTAGACTTGCTGGAGCCATGTCAGCCTCCAACCTGGTACAAGTGGTGTTCCACAAGGCTCAGCCCTGGGAGCTGTCATGTTCATTATATATTTACCATAGGTACAGGCCAACATGGAAGTACTGTGGCTGAGCAAGTCGCAGGTGACTGCAAACCCTACTTGGTGGCATACTGCCTCTTCATAGGCAATCTGTGCCTGACATATAAAGCCATGTCAAACCCTCACTTAATGGCCATGCTGCACCTCAGAATATCCAGATCCCATCAGGATACATGCTGGAACGACTTGAACCTCAGGAGTGATATACATAGGACATGCTGGAGGGGCACATTCACAACTCTGGAGGCTCTCTTCATTCTTGAATATTATCCCAATAGAGGTTAGGCAGACTGACTCAGTGACTGTCTTCAAGAGTGATATTAATGACTGGATGTGACATTGTAGGGTTACCCTGGGTATCACTTATGTGTCACTGTGAGACAGAGGCACAGTATACTAACCTTGGAAAAGGGCATAGCAAGACAGATTTACAATGCATGTTGAAAGCCACACACATTCTGCATAGGGGATACATGCCCTGTGCAGACATCCCTGTATGAACCTATGGACCTATGTATCTTGTTCACCATTGGCCCTATGTGCTGTTAATCACCAATGCAATCTCAATACTATGGTAGCATGTGCAAAGGTCAGTTGTCAGTCACCTCTATGGTACAGTTGTGGGATATGTGTGTCATGTAGTAATGTCACAGCTGCCACATGTACACAGTCAACCCTATCCCCTGCCCATGGATGTACAACACATGTATGAGATGGAAACATATGGCCGAACTGTGGACTAAGCACTCTGAACCCAGTACTGGCATAACCTGTCTGGTGGCATGAAATACTACATTGACAGCAATACCAATCTGATGTGGACCTACACGGACAGCAATACAAGCATGGAAACACACCAGGTCAGTTGTGGATCCTAAGGATAGCATCCTGCATGACTGGCAGACATCTCTGCAGCTGGCACACAGGCATACATTAGGCCTGCACACAGCACGCATAACACATAGCACACAAATCCAGTATGTCAAACAAGCACAGTCTGTACAGCTATACAACACTACTGCCGCAGTTGTGTTAGGTACCTTTATTGTCCAGTACAGTGAGAACATGCTCACCAGGCTGGACAATGTGTAGGTCACAGTGATATGCTCATGGAGCACTGTGGTCCACCTCATAACACAAACATACAGGTCAGTCAGATGCATGGACACATATGACTCAGTCATTGTCCATGCTACCACAGCTGATGTGCGATGTCCCTCACTGGGATACATGATAGGGAACATGGAAGGGATCACTGAGCAAGTGACACAAGCTGGTAGACCCCTGACCTTGGTTGGCATCAGACCCTCACCAGGGATTCTGACATATTACTGAATGCTAATGAATTAGTGTAGCTACGACACCCTGGCTGAATGGTTCTTAGCATGCTGTCACTGCATTGCTGTGGAATAACGTCTTACCACTCCCACAACAGGTGAAAACATGCAGCACCTGTACATCAGCAACATGTAGACTATATGCCCCAGACCAGGTGTGTATCCCTCACTACTAGGCTGATAGCATCTACATCTCACACTGTATATACACATCCCACATGCAGCACCTGCACAGAAGACCACAGTCATAATGTTACCCTGTGCAAATACCATGTATTCACATGTGTCAGGCATCACACATGGTAACTATTGAAGGTCACAGGTACATATGTGTATTTGGCACACATACATCATGTGTGCATTGCCATAACTGGTTTAATCAATGTCATGCATTATTGTGAGGGACAACCCGCACACATGGGCATTCTGTGTGGGCAAAACACACGTGGCATGTCTGTACTCAAAAGCCATACATAATTGTGATATCGTTTAGAAAGGGGTATGTGCATCCTGTAGTGTGTTCTCCCAGTTGCCAAAAGGGGGATTTTAGTCATACATACTTACCCTCCCCCTGCACACACACTTGCTGGATCCAAACCCCTATCTAACTATGTTATGACACTAGAGATGGACGCATTAGCGCAGCGCGCTATTCGCATTACTGGGAGATTCTCTTTCACATGATATACTTCTAGGGTGCTGACATCATCAGAGTTTAGAAAGTTTAATGAGCATCCTGTGGTGTGTTTTCCCAGTTGCCAAAAGGGGTGTTCTTTTCATACACACTGACACACACACTTACTCCCCTGCACACACACTTGCCACTTGCTGGATTCAAACTCCTACTTAACTATGTTATGACACTAGAGATGGACGCATTAGCGCAGCACGCTATTCGCATTACTGGGAGATTCCCTTTCACATGATATACTTATAGGGTGCTGACATCATCAGAGTTTAGAAAGTGGAATGAGCATCCTGTGGTGTGTTTTCCCAGTTGCCGAAAGGGATGTTCTTTTCATACACACTGACACACACACACTTAGCCCCTGCAAACACACTTGCCACTTACTGGATTCAAACCCCTACCTAACTATGTTATGACATTAGAGACGGACGCATTAGCGCAACACGCTATTCGCATTACTGGGAGATTCCCTTTCACATAATACACTTATAGGGTGCTGACATCATCTGAGTTTAGAAAGTGGAATGAGCATCCTGTGGTGTGTTTTCCCAGTTGCCAAAAGGGATGTTCTTTTCATACACACTGACCCCCCTGCACACACACTTGCTGAATTCAAACCCCTACCTAACTATGTTATGACACTAGAACAGACGCATTAGCACAGCGTGCTATTCACATTACTGGGAGATTCCCTTTCACATGATATACTTATAGGGTGCTGACATCATCTGAGTTTAGAAAGTGGAATGAGCATCCTGTGGTGTGTTTTCCCAGTTGCCAAAAGGAATGTTCTTTTCATACACACACACCCCACCTTCACACACACACTTGCTGGATTCAAACCCCTACCTAACTATGTTATGACACTAGAAACGGACGCTTTAGCGGAGCGCTCTATTCGGATTACTGAGAGATTCCTTTTCTCCTGATATACTTATAGGGTGCTTACATGATCAGTGTCTAGAAAGGGGAATGAGCATCCTCCGGTGTGTTTTCACAGTTGCTAGGAGTAACATTTGGACCAAGTGTGTGAGCATGCCCAGTTCAGCCTTCCCATGGCATGTTGTGTGAAAGATGTCTCATTTATCTAAGTGTGTGAGCATGCCCAGTGTGGGCTTTCCATATGTTGAACTCTGCAGCACATCACATTTGTGGATGAGCGTGACCTTCAACAAATACCTCCAGTTTATGGTTGTGTGTTCTGTGCCATGTTGTGTAGTTACTGTCCAGATGCTTTTTGTGTGAACACAACAGGGAGTATACTGTGCCTGCAGGTTTTGCATGGGATACTTTGCACACAATTGTCAACATCCGTTCTTACTGACCTAACACTGTAGTACTGTATAGTGTAGTGGTTCAGTACTTTCACTGTGGTGGTCAGTATCCTGGGCTTTAGTCCTATCACTGCTTTACATTTCCATAGTGTGCACAACAGCCTGGTTAGGGTCCAGTTGTGCACATCTGCACAAAGGCGGTGCCTCTGCAGACCATGGTAATTACTGCCCCATAAGCTTAACAAGTCTAGTCTGCAAAGCTATGGGGAGAGGATCATAATTGAGCTCATAAACAAAGATATGGGGGACATACAGACATTGTACCCATCCCATTTTGACTTGGTCAAGGGCAGATCATGCCTTTTGTACTGGGTTGACATCTTCAAAACGGTCACTTAGGCCATTGTTGGGGAAAGGCAGTCCATACAGCCTACCTTGGCCTTGCAAACACTTTCAACACAATACCCCACTCAGGTATTGTGGAAAACCCTAACGACTGAAATGTAAACCCATATGTCACAAGATGGGTTGCAAACTGGCTTAAGGACGGGACCCACAGGGTTAGAGTTGCTGGCACTATGTTAGACTCCAGGCTGGTCACAGGTGGTGCCACACAGGGCTCAGTCCTTGGCCCCCATTGTTTGTCATGTACTTCCCAGAAGTACAGGCCAACATGGGAGGACTTTGGCTGACAATGTTTGCAGATGACTGCACACTGGGTGCCATAGTGGACAGTGCATCAGACACGGATATCCTTCATAAGGGACTCACGGTAACTGATAGCTGGTGCCAGAGCCATGGCCTGAAGTCAAAGTGCACTACATGTGGCTAGAAAGACCTTCTACATTGCCCACCTGATCAGGATGGGATTCACATCCAGATCTAGTGGGTGATTGTTCCCCTGTACTCTTCACTTATCAGAACGGTGATCAAGTAGAATGCCCTATTCTGGATGTATCTCACCCAACATCTGCAGCAATTGGAGACACCCTGAATGTCCCCCACCTAAAGGATCAAGGAACCCCAACAGCTGTCATATGCTGCCAGATTGAAGACACTCCCAGTCTATTCACTCACATACCGTCTGCTTAGAGGTGACATGTGCCTGACATGCAAGGCCATGTCCAAACAGGGATTAATGGACATGCTCCACCTCAGAATCGGCAGATCCACCTGAACCACTAGTGCAGGTGACTTACACCTTAGCAGGGATGTACGTTGGACATGTTGGAGGGATGGAGTTATCACCCGGAGACTCCCTATGCTGTGGAATACAATCCCGGTCCATGTGAGGCAGAGCACCTTGCTGTCTGTGTTCAAGAGGTATCTTGACCTGTGGATGGAAGGTCATATGTTTAACCCAGGGATCGTCACTGTGTCACTGCTGGAGAGAGGCATGACAAAATAATGGGCACAGTACTGTTTCCATATAAGGGGTGGTGTACGCCAATGAACTCTGTGCTAGGCTTATACCTGCCTTAGGGAAGATAGCCTAGTATAAACCTATGTACCTATGAACCTATCTGACCATGTTGCATTATGTTCAGATGTGAACTACTTACAACAGTCTCATCCAACATCAGTAGTGTATTCCACAACATGGGTGTACATTGGCAAACACTACCGATGTGCCCTAGGCCATTTTTAATGCTAGTCGGAGAGTGTGTTTGTCCATCAACACATTGTAAGTGTAGTTTGCCATGACATATGTCTTGTTTAGTATACTGTGCCTCTGTCTACCTGTGACATAACATTGATACCCAGGGTAAACCTCCCATCTCCCATCCACTCATTAGGATTCCTGTTGAGGGGACTCAACGAGTGTCTCTACGGACAGCCTGTACTGGTAGTTTACTCATGCGTGGGGGTGGCTTCTGTGTTATGGATAATGCAGTACAGCCTGTCCTATGTATGTCAGTGCTGGGGTTCAGGTCCCTCATGTGCATAGCTCCCTGCCATTCAGATTGTACAAGGTGCAGCATGTGCATTGATTCCACCTTGGACATGGCTTTCTACAACAGGCACAGCTTGCATCTGGGTGGACAGCATGGCAGTGTGTGGAGCTGCACTCTGTTTAATCAGGCTACACATAACATGTGTTCCAGCTCTTTCATACTCCTGGTGAGGTACTGTTGTGGACTTTACAGGTGCTGGATGTGTCTGCATGAGGTACACCCCACAGGGGCTGTTGTGGTCATTTCTAATGCTGATGAAAGATAACTGCAGAACCACAATGACCTCCCCTTAGCTAGATGTCAGACAGCATGGACCATGCAATCACAAATAAAAACAGGACCCTCTCCACAAAGGGAAAGTGTCCTGTCTGGTGGACCCCAGCCATAAACAAACTGTATGACAGATGAGGGTTACTAATGCAAGACAGAGCTACATCTCCAAAAGGGAATACAGCTGTGATCAGCACTAGTAGAAAGCTACATTATCTCATAAAGACATGCAAGGTCAACTTGGGGACATAAATCATCAAAGACAATGAAGGTAACCACACTGCTTTCTTCAGTTATGTCAGACACCTGGTTGTGAACCCTCAGATATGCTCAGAGTTGGTACACAACAACATATATTCCAGTGACCTGACAGATATTGGCAACATTCCGGCGGACAGCTTCAGTGCGATTTACCCCCTCCCTCACCCCCAAAAGAAGATAGTTATCACTGCTGTATGCAACCTCACTGTCATCTTGGATGTCCATGTGAGAGCCGCACTCAGGAAAGACAAGTACACAGCATCCATGGGACCTGCTGGTATCCCCGGTTGCATGCTATGTGAACTCCAGAAGGGGCTGGACCCGTATATACAACTGCTATTTAACCTTAGTCATGCTACAGGATATGTACCTGAACACTGGCATACGGCAACAGTGGTCCCACTCCACAAAGGAGATCCCTCCACAGACCATGGCAACTACCACCACACAAGCTTAACCAGCCTTGTCTGAAAAGCTATGGGAAGAGTCATTATGGAGCTCTTACACAGACACATTGCTGACCTACGGACCCTTGTTCCCACCTTGTTCAGCTTTGTACAGGGCAGATCCTGCCTTTTGCACCTAGTTGACTACTATGAAACTGTCAGTAGGGCCAGCGATGAGGGCTACGCAGTCCACACAGCCTACCTGCACTTGGCTAAGGCCTGTGACACAATACCACAATCAGGCATCATAGCCAAGCTCAACAGCTGACATATAACAGCATATGTCACAGGATAGGTTGCAAAATGGCTAAGAAACAGAACCAATACAGTCAACATTGCAGGTGCCTTGTCAGATTCGAAGCCAGTCACAAGTGGTGTCCCACAAGGATGTGTCCTGGGACCCCTCTTAATTGGTATTTACTTTTCAGATGTGAAAGCAAACATAGGGGGGTTGTGGCTGACAAAGTTTGCAGATGACTGCAACCTAGGCACCATAGTGAATACATCAGCCGGCACACACATACTACAGAATGCCGTCACAAAGGCGGATAGCTGGTGCCAGACGCATGGCCTGAAACTGAATGCAACTGATGTGTATTCATCCCCTTTGGGAGGAACAAAGTACCCACAGATCAATACATAGACAGCAACCCACTGAGCACAGACAACAAATCAGACACCTGGGGACACATGTAGATAGTGACATCTCTTTTGACACCCCTGTTGCCAAAGTGGTTAGGAAGACTTTCTATCTTGCCCACCTTATCATGGAGGGTTTTCCATCCAGATCATAGGAGGTCATTGTTCCACTATCCTTCTCCCTTATCAGGCCCATGATTTAATACAAAGCCCCATATGGTATGTACCTCGCCCAGCACTTGCAACAGCTGGAGACACCCCAAAAGTACCTACCATGAAGATCAGGGTTCTTCAACACATGTCATATGCTTCCAGAATAGAGGAAATCCAGCTTTGTTCAGTGTCATACCACATACTTACAGGTGACCTATGCCTGACATACAAGACCATGTCCAATCAGGATTTGGTGGACATGCTCCACTGCAAGCAATCCAAATCCACCAGAGCCATGAGAGCTGAGGATTTGAACCTCAGCACATACATGTATAGGACATGCTGGAGGGACAGAGTCATAACTCAGAGGCATCTCACACTCTAGCAGAGTATCCCAGTTCATGTTTGACAGAGTCCCTCACTGACTCTCTTCAGGAGACATCTGGACAACTGCATATGAGACAGAGGCACAGACTAGACAGAGGCACAGTCATGTTATTCAATTACGTAAGGGGGTCATAATGTGTCACTACTAAGTCAGAGGCACAATATTCAGAATCTATTCTGTACACTTATTACCACTATAAGGGGTGGCAATAGCCACATCACTATGGCTAGGCTTATGCATGCACTAGGGCAGATAGCCTAGTAGTAGACTATGACACTATGAAACACTTGTGTATGTATAGGTATTGTCAGTCAAACACTATGATGTGGTTTGGGGGGCTTGATATCTCCCTGTATTCCAACATTGTTTTGTCTATTCCTTCTAGCATGTCTAGGGATCAGTTGCTAGTGTCCTCTCCTGCTCAGCTGGTGAACCTGGGAATATTGAGGCAATTTTACACTTGCCTCATGTACACTGACAACCCTCTCCTTCTCCCATAAAACACACATACATGTGAGAGATGCAACTATATAGCCAAAGTGGAGGCTGAGCTCTCTCAACATAGGACTAGCAAGACCAGAGAGAAGGTGAAGGTAACCACACACATCACAAATCCAGTCTCACATGGCACTATCACAACTTAAGATCATACACATAGACACACAGAGACATACTCGGAGGCTCTGATCAGACTTCTACCAAAACGGCAGTGGCCACCACAGCAGACACTCACACAACTGCCTCCACAGGGCACAGCACATGCAACACATTGACCACAGAGTCGGTGTGCCAAACAGTCACAGCCCTTAAGGCCAAACACAATGCCAGACACACTTGTCATAGGTGACTCCATAGTCAGACACACTGACGTCCCGCTCACCAGATCGAGTACGGAGGAGGTCACAGTAAGCTGCCTATCGGGCACTGGAATCCACCACATAATGCAAGCACTCAGGTCACTCAACTGCAAGTACAAGTCTGACCCAGTCATTATCCATGCTGGTGTGAACGACCTGAGATGTACCTCCCTGGACTACATGGAAAGAGACATAGAGGATCCCTCTGATTATGTAGACCAAGCAGATATGACCCTGACCTTCAGCAGTATCCTACCTTCACCAAGTATGATGCCACATAAACAGAGACAAGATGATCAGCTGTAATAATTTGCTTAAACTATGCTGTCATTCAAAGGGGGTCCAATGTCTGTCTGCCTGGGATGACATGCTGGACAGGCCACGCTGATTTGCAAGGGACGGCTTGCACCTGTCACCCCTGGGCTTCCGGATTTCAGCTGATGCTCTTGCCACCCCCATTGTGCCTTTTTTATGCAAGATTCAGATTCTACACCTACCACCCTAGAACACAGTAAAGGAAAGACACTAAGGGTAATGCTGCTCAATGCCAGAGGTCTCAACCTCAAGCTGCACACACTCTATGCCCTTCTCAGTATGTAGCACATTGATGTCTGTGCTGTGCCTGAAACCTGGTTCACAGCTTCTGACAGCACCCCGGCACTATCGGGTGTTACCTCATATCATGCGTTCCAGCACCAGAATCTGGACAACACCAAGAAAGGAGGGTGGGTGTCCATATTCATCAAGGACACCCTCACCTCATGGTTGGTGGCAACACACGATGCATCGGAGACCATCCAGGTGCCGGTGACCGTAGGCAAGACTGCTCTGCAGTTTGTAGCATGTTACATGCCACCCTCTCAAACTCAGGTACCTCACACAGCTGTCCTGCAAACACTGAAGGGGATAAATGTATCTCCAAACACCATCCTACTGGGTGATTCCAACTACCCACATATAGACTGGGAACACTAATCAAGCAACAACACTCTAACACAAAGGTTCCAAGAGTTCATACACTCAAATGCCATGGAACAACTGGTCCCAATCCCCACAAGTGGAGGCAACATACTAGAACTCATCATCACGAACATGGGGTCACACTGTTCAACACCAGAAGTATACCCATCATTGGTGAGATCAGATCATGGACTAATCTCAGTGGGGGTCCACATCCCACCCACACCCCAGATAGAAAAACAAACAGTGAAGACCTTCTCAAATGCCAACTTCACAATTCTAAGGACTGGTGTGGTCTCTTTCAAGGCCACCAAGCCAGCGGACACCATTACCCAAGCCACTGTATCACTTACAAATGCCTTCTACCAGCACCTCCAGGACTGCATGGATCAGGCAATCCCAAAAAAAATAAAGACTCTTTGTACCACAGGCAAGCATCCAGTCTGGTGGACCCTAGCCATAAACAAGCTCTACAACACAAGGAAGGAGCTACTACGAGATAGAGCGAAATCCGTAGAAGGGGAGACACCCCTGCTCATTGTGAGTAAAACACTGGGTTCCCCCATACAATCATCCGAGGCGAGTTTTGAGAGTAAACCCACTCAGGACTCAAGGGACAATCATGAGGCCTTTTTTACCTATGTTTGAAACCTGGGAGGGAACTCCCAGATATGCTCAGAATTAGTTCGGAATGATGTAAATATCACTGAACCTACAGACATTGCCAACATACTGGCTGACAGGTTCAGTGCAGATTTCCCCCCCCCCCAACTAGAGGGGTATCTACACCAGAGGATTGTAGCCCCCCAAACATATCCAATGCTGGGGTGGGAACTGCTCTATCCAAGGCGGAAAACACTTTATCCATGGGACCAGATGGTGTCCCCAGTTGTGTGCTCCATGAACTCAATGAGTAATTACACCCGCAGTTAGGGCAGCTGTTTAATCTTAGCCTCACCTCAGGATATGTGCCCAAGGAGTGGCATACGGCAATGGTGGACCCACTTCACAAAGGAGGTGCCTCCACCAACCCCGGAAACTACCATCCCATCAGCTTGACAAGCCTGTTCTGCTAAGCTATGGAGAGGATCATAATGGGAAATATAAATGAAGACATAGGGGACTTGCAGACATTGGATCCAATCCAGTTTGGCTTTGTCAAGGGCAGATCATGCCTTTTAAACTTGGTTGACTTTTTCAAGACAGTCACCCAGGCCATTGACGTGGGCAAGGCAGTCCACACAGCCTACCTTGATCTGGCAAAGGCTTTCGACACAATACCCCACTCAGGTATCATTGAAAACATCACCAGCTTAATTGTGAACCCATACATCACAGCATGGGTTGCAAACTGGCTAAGTGACGGAACACACAGGGTCAAAGTTGCTGGTGCCATGTCACACTCCAGAGCTGTCACAAGTGGTGTCCCACAGGGCTCAGTCCTGGGCCCACATTTGTTCAGCATCTACTTTTCAGAAGTACGAGCAAACACAGGAGGATTATGGCTGACAAAGTTTGAAGATGACTGCAAACTGGGAAGCATAGTTGGAAACCCATCTGACACAGACATCCTTCAGAAGGGTCTCATAGACACAGATAACTGGTGCCAGAGCCATGGCCTTACGTTAAACGCTAAACAATGCATAGTCATACCCTTCGGGAACAACAGGGTTACCCCTAGTTCCCATCTAGGTGGCAATCCTCTAAGCACAGAAGAGGTTATCAGGGTCCTGGGCACCCAGGTTGACAGTAATATTTCGTTTGACACTCACATTGCCAGAGTAGGCCTGGGGCAGTTCCTGCTATTAGGACAGAGGTGTGACCTGGTAGTGTCAGGGTGCTGATGTGGGCTTTGACCCTGTTTTCTATTACAGCACTGATATCTACATTCTCTATACTGTGTGCGTTTATATTGCACGCATTTATACTTCTGGCATTGGGTAGCATTACATCTAGGTTACTATTGCTTGTGGTACCTATGAGGTAGGTTTGTGTTTTTTGTGGTTTATGATTGGTGTGGGTGGATGTTAGTCGGGTCCTCAGGTGTGCATATGGTACATGGTATTACATTACTTAACACATGGCATTCATGCCTCAGGTGGTGCTGCAGGGCTGCCTCTGTCGGATGCGCATATTACACTTCTCTGTACATGTTTGTGAGCAGGTCATGTCATTTTAGGCATCCATGTTATTATTTGAGTGAGTCAGAGCGGGTATCAGTCCCAGTGTTCCTAATGACCAAGTGTATGTGCTATGCGTTGCCTCTTTGCCAAGGCCAGGGCATACTGGGCACGCGTCCTTCTGCCTACTGGGACAAGGTCAGGTTGTTCCTCCTCCGAGTCGCCCTCTGCCTGTGGTGGCCTTGGCAATGGTGGGGGGATGTTAGGCCCAGCCCTGTGCTGGTCCTGCTGCAGCTGTTTCCACAGGATCATATTATGTAGCATAGCACATATCATGACCATTTGGGTACATGTAGTTGGTGTGTACTGCAAAGCTCCACCAGATGTGTCCAGACACCGGAACCGTGACTTGAGCAGCCCAAACACATGCTCTATGACATTACGTGTTTGTGCGTGTGCCTCATTATGGCGTTCCTGTTCAGGTGTGTGTGCATTTCTGATGGGTGTCATCAGCCAAGGCTCAAGTGCATAACCTGCATCCCCCACTAGGTGTCTGTGTGGGAAGTCCCCACTGGCAAATGATTGGTACAGCTGCGTCAGATGCCAGATGTGGGAATCGTGGTAGCTCCCAGGGCAGCCAGCACACACATTCATTATTATGCCCTGGGCATCACACACGACCTGGCAGTTGATGGAGGGGTATCCCTTGCGGTTAATGTAGACTCTACCCCGCTCACTAGCTGGTGCTTTGATGCGTACGTGCGTGCAGTCTATTGCACCCAGCACCTCAGGGTATCCCGCTATTTGCTGGAAGAGACGCATATTGCTGGCCACAACCTCACGGTCATTAGGGACATATATATGATCACCGACATGTGCTGACATGGCATCCAGGAACTGGTGCAGAACCCTGGAGGCTGATGCCTGTGATATCCCCATCATATCACCAGTTGGTCTTTGGAAGGTACCTGTTGCTAGTATTCTTAGGCCAACACATACCTTGGTTTCCACTGGGATGGGTTCCCCTCTGTTGGTTCTGTGTGTGAGGCATGGCCTGCACAGCTCAACTATTTGCTGCAGGAGCTCTCTGTCCACTCTATAGCACTCTACTATCTCCAGCTCATGTAACCCATGGTAGGTGACCCTGGGCCTGTATACTCTTCTCCTTCTCCTCACTCTGGGTTGTCTGTCAGCATCTGCATTGACACCACCCTCAGCAATTCGCCTTTGCCTGATTATAACAGCTATGGCAGCCCCTAGCATTTCTGCTCTGAGTTCAGCTTTTTCAGTTTTCAATTCTGATAGCTTACTTTCTTGCAGTATCTTTTGTGAGAAACACCCTGCACTGCTCTTTGCAGTGTTTTAAGTGCTGGGTTGGGCTTCTAGTCTGCCTGCATAATTGCCTGCTTCCAATTGTTTCCAACAATTAACTGCAGCAGTATCCTCTGGCAGTTTCCGTGTAATTTAGTTGTTTCCTGTTTCCTCTCTGTTTCCTGAGGGGGAGCAATGTGCACACCAGCTTAAACACGCTCACAGTCACTTAAGCGCGCGCACACATCCCTACACGGTGTTACACACGTGCACACATCCTTACACGGTGTGAACTAGGCTGATTCATGTTAAAACGCGCGCACACTGCCTTCAACATGTGCACACCCGCGCAAACCGTTGTACACAGTTTGCAACATGCTCCCATATGTTGAGCCTGCCTTACACGCACGCACACGCGCGCATGCATGTATATCAAGAAACTTTGAGTGTAGGGATAGCGTAAGCCTTCAGTTTCTTGACTTTCCTAGTGTTCTGTTGGGACACACCTCCCTCCCTGAAGTCTGTCTGTCATCTTTCACCTTACATTGCCCTCCAATCTGGTATATTTGTATCTATCCTTCCCCCTGTGATGTCACCTACCTCTTACTCTGTTCCTCCCCCTTCTCTAACTCTTACACTACTCAGAAAGTGCTCATTACCTATGTGGCAGTGTGATTCAGTATTGTAACCCTCATTTACATAGGATTGCCTAGTAATGACTAGTTACATGTCTTACATGGAGCTTCCCCCCCTTGACAACCACTAAATGGAGGACATATTGTTTTTGGTCTGCAAGTCCCTCCATTGACATTACATGTAATACATAAATCCCACAATTGTGGGCTTATAAGCTTCGGTTTTTAGTTTTAGGTAGCGCACCCCGTTTGCGCGGGTGTGCGCTGCAGTTAAACCTTAAAATCCCGTGGAAAAAAAAATGTTATATTACATATTTTTGCAACACTTTTTCATGCCAATGGCCACATATTTGGCCATTGGCATGCTTGATGACACAAATGCACCCTTTATTTGGAGCTGACATAGCTCCGTTTTTAATTTTGCAGAAATGTACTCAGTTGTCAGATGAGTACATTTCTGCAGCTAACACGTCCGTTACACGGACTGGTTTCTGCTTCGTGGATCGCTCAGATACCTCATTTGCATATCTTTCAGCTGCAAATGAGGTATTGAGCATTTCCATGCCCAGTCCGTGTAAGAGACGTGTTAGCTGTCTCTTACACGGAGATTTGGGCTGTTCCTGAATTGGGAGGCTTACACGGAGGCTTACACTACTCTTGAACTCCGTGTAAGCCTTCCTGAATCCGGCCCATTATGTGATATAAATTAACAATTACACATTCATTTGCTAATGAGATTACATTCATACCCAAACTATTGCAGTATAAAAGATACTTTTACATTACTAGCTGTTGAACATTGAGTATATGAAGAGGAGTATTAGTGGAGTTGTCAACTAGATAACAGATCATGTGCTTAATCCCTAGGAATTGTAAGAAATGGGAGTGAAGAAAGGAACTAGGTAGGGCAGAATATGTTAATACTGTTGTCAAGAGGTGGCGTATAAATCAGGATCATTGATAATTATATATATAAGGCTATCATAATGGTTGTATTAGAAGTACAGAGATGGGAGGTGAGTACTGTCACAAAACTATGTTTATGGCTGTCACAACTATTAAGATACTGGTGAATTAAAGTTATGGGGCATAGGATTCTGAAAGAAGAGAAATGATTTGATGATATGGAAAGCTGCAGATAACAGTGGCATTTATCCTGGAGGTAAACAGGAGCAGATAAACAGGGTCTATATTAGAACATCGAATATTTAACAGTTCGAATCACTAAAGGTCGACCTTTAGTGATCGAACTGTTAAAACATCGAAAGTTTAAAAAAAAAAATTAAAATAACAAAAAAAAAAAACCCACACCTACCACTATTTAAATACACCAACTCCATGACCGCACTACATTGAAGTAAATGGAAATCTCCCCTTACGGAAATTTCCATTTACTTGTTCGATGTAATGCAGTTTCGTTATTCTCGTGGTGACAATGCCAGATTCAACATTGTTGGCTTTTGAGAATGAAATATAGACCCGATAAACAGACTTGATAGCTGAAATTTTAGATGTGTAAAAAAATTTTAATATGACCTATCTAAACCATATTTAACTTCTTTAATCTAATCATCTCCACTAGTTATATTCCTAAAGCCATTGTAATCCCAGTACACAAGAGTGGTCCAACCAAGGACCCTGGTAGCTATAGCTCCATTAATCTTACAAGTCTCATATGTAAAGCTATGCAGTATATTTTCTCAAACCTCATTAATCTAGACATGGAAAATCTCTTAACCCTGAACACCTCACCAATTTGGCTTTGTTAAAGGAAGGTCCTGCATCTTTAAACTCTTTAATTTCTTTGAAAAAGTAACCAAAGCAGTGAATAGCAGTTATGCAGTACATGCAGCACATCTGGACCTGGCAATGCCTTTTGATACTATTCCCCATCAAAGGTATTATTGACAGATATGAAAATCTGAATATAAATACTTATGTTATGTTTTGGATAGCTAACTGATTGTCTGACAGAAACAATGTGATAAACGTCGTAATTGCCACTTCAGAATGTGAAAAAGTTACAGGTGTTGCACCAAAGGGCTCCATGTTGGGCCCTCTGCTATTTGGCATCTATTTCTCTGACATTCAGGCTAAAATTAAAAGGTGTGCTTATGGTTATCTAAGTTTGCAGACAACTGTAAATTGGATGCTGTTATTCCATCTTCTATGACTCATAGTAGCTACAACATGGGTTAAGCCATGTTTGCAATTGGTGCAAGGACTATGGCCTCAAAATAAATGGGAAAAAATTCAGCATAATTAATTTTGGTAAACAAAATATTTTCACGTACCATATAAAAGACAAAGCCCTCCACTCAGGGGTGGCTTCTGCTATCAGACTGCAGGACTGCAGCCCACCCCCCCCCCAGCTGTGCAAAAAAGAAAAAGAAGACTAAGTGTAGCATTTTAAATTAAAAAATAAAATACTTTACTTTTAGCATAGCTCCTGCGATTCCGACTGACTTGCTGTTAAAGTCCCAGAATTCTAACTGTGCAGGCATGCATGCTTGGCGAATTCCAGGTTTAAAAAAAATTGTTTCTGTAAATCTGGAGTGCTATAAAACCAGTCCATATTTACAAGAGAAGGCATCAGTGTAGATGACCACAAGTCTATGTGGTTTGTAAATGCAGTAAAGTGGAAGGGACTCGGACTGCCACGTCCGCAGTCATGTACGTGGCATGGCTGGCTGGATGGGTACTGATTGTTTGGTTCTTTTCCCGCTCTCTTCCTATGCTGGCACTGGGAAAAGGGAGCAAGAAATAATTAGGGAGTCAGCAGCAGACTACAGTACCAGACTAGTACTTGTTCTTTGGAATTCGATCATTGGACAGCAGAGATTGCAGACAGAGAGCATTGCAATACACCTTACTTGGACCTGTTGGCTGTTATCTTGGAAAGTGAAAAGGAAGGAAAGTAAGTGAAATTGAATAAAGCAGGTTAGTGAAGCCATTTGAGATTACAAAATAAAATTAAGTTCAAGGTATAGTTGTAACTTGCTGTCCCTGATTTTGCAGAGCAATCCTGATGTTTGTCTTCTAATATGCTTGCCCTGACGCCTGACTCTCATACAGTCATACTTCTCAACTGTACAGATTTTCACAGAATGCCCAAATTTTTGCTACATAGACAGAGTTTTGGTCCGTTTTTCAAAGAATTGTGGTTTTCTGGCAAATTAGTGGCAAATTACTAAAGATTAAAGTTAGAAAATAATGACAGACATTTGAGTTTCAGACTTCATACCTTTCAGAAAATTCATGCTAATGCAAACCTGTTATTCTAATAACTCTCTAAGTTTGTAAGAGCAATATTTAAAAATTGTCCCTATTTTTTGGCCTTTGTCCCACTTTTATATATGGCTTTGTCCAGATTTCTTGCACTCAGAGGTTGAGAGGTATGATGCAGTTTTTTTTTACTATAGTTTTTTTATTTTTAAATATGATAATTCATCAAACATTACATAGATTCAAAATAAAGGATAAAACATATATACAATTTTACAACGTATAATCTATTAACATTAATTATATACATTAGTGTCTATACAGGCAAAGCTATGAATACATTTAAATACATTATAAAGCACAGTAAATTATTTCATAAATCTTTGTCCATTTTCTCAAATATTGCTAATATTTTCATCCTAGAGTGATAAAGTGATGTAGGTCTGGTAGTTCTCTTCTTCAGTGTAGATATTTCCATATGTCCAACTGTTGATGACAAGTTTCTAAATTCCTTAAATGTGAGAGAAGTTGTACTTTTCCAATGGATTGTGATAATTTGGCATGCTACTGCCATCAATGACCATATCTTGAAATCTTCTTTTGGCACACAATCTGGGATGGGAGAGTTGAATAGAATCTTTGATTTTGTTAATTGATAATTATCATTAAAAGCAATTTGGAGAAAATAATATTTTCCCAATACAAAGTAAGACACTCGCATTCATAGAAAATATGATGCCAGTCAGTCCTTATTTTGATTTGACATCTCCAACATTGGTCCTCACTAGTAAATATTTTGGTTAATTTATGTGGTGTATAAAAACTTCTGTTTAAATATCTCCAAGTAAATAATTGCTAATATATTGATAACATTGTTTGTTTTGATGATCTTAAGATAATATTTTTCTCTTCTTCACTAAGAGGGTGGTTGTTTATCTGTAAGTAATAATTCCAGTATGCATCTGGATAATAGATTTTTGTTTTCCTAATAAGCTTGTAAAAATTAGATAGGTAGCCTTTTCCTTGATAAGGTTGTGTTATGATTATAATAAAATAATCAATTAATTTAGGGACATTTTGTCTAACTGTTGTTTGCATTTGTTCTGTTTTATTTATAAGATATTTTCTTAGATTTTGCAAGAGTAACCACACATCATTATTTATATTATACTTGTTAATTATTTGATCATTTGTTAATAGTTTCTCTTGTTCAACTAGTTGATACCAATAGCTTATTGAACTTTTCTTTAATGTATTTATTTTTTGTGGTTGAAATGTATCAAGGATAGCAGGTGTAAAGGCTATTGGTAGAGTCAGAAAAACAAGAAGTGATATTTGGGACTTTATTTATAAATGTTTTAAATGTTTTTAAGGTAGTACGTATATATTTTGATGGTAATTTATTGTTTTTATTTTTCCCCCTAGTAGGTTATCTTTTAACATCTAGATAAGGGGTGATGGCATGATAGTTAAACAATCCTGTATATGACTTTGATTAAGTTCTATATAAATCTGTTCATGTATTTGTTTCCAAATAAGGATGTAGTGAGCATTTAACCATAAGGTTACATTTTTGATAACAGATGATAAAATGTATGTCTCAGTGTCTTGTAAATTAATTCTTCCTTCTTCCCAATTTGGTAAATTCTTATTTAAAGCAATTTGGGGTTTATTTGGAAATCATAATGTTTAATATTATTTTGTTAAATCTTTGGATGACATATTTAGGTGGTGGCAATGAGAAACTTTGTATTATATATAGTACTTTGGGAAACATGATTGATTTAATAAGATACAATCTGTCTCCTATTGTAAACATATATTTGTTCCAGTTATATATTGTTTGCTCTATTTTGTCTAGTGTTTTTTTAAATTAAATATAAGTGAATCGGTTAAATCTTCAAGTAATTCTATACCTAAATACAATATTTTGTTGTCTGCTGCTATATATTTGGAATATTCTTTGCTTATATATTTCTTTTTGGTATTGCATGGTAAGATTTTTCTTTTGTTTTCATTAAAGTGTAAGTCTGAGATATTTTGAAATTCTTTTATATCTTTGAATAATGCCTGTAAAGATTTGTTAGTGTCTGCAAGGGTTAGAAGTATGTCATCGGCAAAGAGCTGTATTTTAAGGTTTAATGTTTTGTTGATGTGTATTCCTTTAATGTATTTGTTTGATCTAATTTGATTTGCAAATGGTTCTATTATTAATGCAAATAGCAGTGGTGATAAAGGACAACCCTGTTTATTTCCCTTCTTGATTTGTATAGGTCCTGATGTATATGATCCTAATTTAACATATGCTATAAACTCTTTATATAATGGTTGAATGAAGGTGTTGAAAGTTATGGGGAAATTATATGTATTTAAAAATAATGTTAGAAAATCCCAGTTAACTGAATCAAAAGCCTTGTTGATATCTAGGGATATTAAGTTTAAATCAAAATTTATATGTTTAGTATAACCTATGAGTGATAAACAGTTTTTGATTTTTTAGTAAACCAGTCACCATACCTCTTAACTGTTCAGGTTTTTGCAGAATATTTTTGATCTGTTCCTCATAAAATCTATGTTTTTCTGGCAAATCACTGATAACTAGTCAAAAACTAATGACAGACATTGGAGTTTCAAACTCCATATCCTTAAGAAAATGCAGACTAATACAAAACCTTTTATTCCATCAGTTTTTAAGCGTATAAGAGCAATAATTAAAATTTGCCCCTATTTTGCATCTTTATCTCCCCCATTACTTCTGGTTTTGTCCAGATTTCTTGAGCTAACAGGTTGAGAGGTATGTAAACCACCTAGGACAACGGTGGCAGATGATGCAGAAAGTGTTAACATAAATGCATAGAAATAAAACAAATACATATATGAAATGAAGGACAGTGTCAAAAAGGAAAAGGGAAATAATGAAAAATAATAACACTAATATTACGTGTGTCACATAAGAACATCCAAAATGTAACGATGTTCTACTAGAGAGGCAGTGTGGGTGAACTGTGAAGGATTCTGCATACTCTTGTGCTGGTAATATATTTATTTGTTTTGTGTCTAACCCTATGCCCTTATAAGGGCAATAAGGTGACACCTGCTGTTGTTAATTCTTTTCTGCACTCTCTCTTATCTTTCTAAAGACATGGGGAGCACACAGTTTTTGTTTTTGTTTATTCTACTTAAAGGATGAGGGCTCATCCTCTCACATGCAGAGAGTGACATTTAAATACAAATGCCTTATGAGCAGATTTCAGTCAAGCAGTGCATCTCGTGTCATCTCAGAGATGTACATTGCGTGAGTTAGTTATTTTATGGGATTGGGATTAGGAATATGTGAATCTACTTTTTACAGGTATTGTTTTTAAATCCCTTTTTATAAGTGTAATTTCCATTTGCTACTGTAATTCAATAAATGGACTAAGTATAATAGAATATGCTCTTAATAATTTTTGAGACATAATTTTATAATGCATAATGTGTGACAGTACTTGACAATTGACCAAATGCAAATCTTAGCAGATTAACAGTATGCTGCCCTGAAGGGTACATCATTTATTATAGTCATTGCTTGATGGTACTAATTAAGCTTGTCTTTGTACCTTATAGAAACACAGACATTGCCATATACCCTTTGCTGGGCTATCTAATAATACTACAAAACATATAGACACACACACACACACACACACACATCTATATATATATATATATATATATATATATATATATATATATATATGTACATATATATATATATATGTATATGTATATATATATATATATATATATATATATATATATATATATATATATATATATATATATACATATCTACAAAGCTGTAACTAGGTACACTATTTACACTCTGGTGTCACCTTGGTTTACAATTTACTCCACTCTGGACTTCTTACAAGATAAGATTTATAAATCTGAAAAGGTGATTAGTATGCGGTTCATGGTGTTTTTATCAGAGGCCTTCTTAGTGCATTGACTTGTATTTACTGTTATGATAAAGTATCTAGTAGTGTTTTCCAATAATTCTGGTAGGATGTGAGTTTCTTTTGACTTTTTGTAATTAATTTGCTTGGTAATATGAATTCCGTAGTCAAATATTTGAAGTCTTCCCATGAAATTTTAGATCTGTCCAGTCAGTTTTTTGCTATGTAAAATTTCAAAAGAGCACATAGTGTTATTATGATGTGTTTCTTTATATAAGCAAGGTTCTCCAACATTATATGAAGTATTGCAGTTTCCCATGATAAAGTTGTCTTTGTGTAACCTTTTTTCTCCAATTTAGTTCTTAACAAACACAATTTATATACATTTTTGCAGCTCCAAAAACATGCAGGGTGTCTGATAATATTGTAGGACAGAAGGGACAGTAAGGGGAGTGTGAAAGGTCAATTTTGTTTAGGAGGACAAGTGTATAGTAAGCATTATTGTTTATCATGATTTGAGTATATATTAATTTTTTTGAAAGGGGTCAAGTTCATGGTGAGTTCTAGCGCTGATATTTTTTTGTTTTGGGGTAATGTTGTTATTCTTTTCTTCTCAATATTTTGAGTATAAAAGTGAGTCTTGATTCTTAATTTTTATTATTAATTTGTAAGTATTGGATAGCGTTTTGGACTTCAGGAGTAGCACTTTTAGGATCAGCTGGGATGAGAAGATATCCTGTTCATTCATTTTAATATTTGAGGTTATCAAGTTGACTAAGAACAATATTTGTCTAATTATTATATTATAATTTTTACTAATGTTGCCCATCAAAAGTTTTTTTAGTTGATAGAAATCCCAAATTGTGCAGTTTTTTTTATTATAGGATATTGATCTAGATTTAGCATAGCATTATTTATTCTTATGTTTGGATTAAGGTGGATTGATTCTAGGAAGATAAGGGTATCTTGGAGTTGTAGGGCTGTTAGTTTCTTGAATATTAGACATTTATTTTTAATTATCGAGTGGATTTTAAGTGACTTAAGGATCTGTTGATTCACAAAGGGAATAACTTTAGGGTTTATATTTGTTAAGATTAAGTGTTGATAATACAGTTTTATTCACAGTGGGTACCACTCTTTCTTTGCTGGAACATAATTTGCTATTTGGATAATACAACTCGCACTTAGGATTTCATAGTATAATTGGAAGTCTGGTAATCCGAGCCCCCCCCCTTCTCTTTAGGTAGTATTAATCTGCAATAGCTTATTCTGGTACATTTAGGATGCCATATATATTTTGCTAGTTGTGTTTTCATTTTATTGAAGAAATTATTTGGTATGTTAATAGTAATAACATTTAGATGGTAAAGGATTTTTGGGAGAATATTCATTTTTACAATTGCTTTAGATAGGGGAGATAGTTTTTAAGTTTATCCATCTGTTAATATCTTTTGCAAGATTTGACCATGTTTTGTAAAGGTTGTTTTGTACTATGTCCAATTGTGAGTGGTTAAATTGGATACCCAGGTATTTTAAAGAGTAATTACCTTTGATCCTTGTCTCAGGAAAGTAAAACTCCTTGTGGCTAAGGGGGTTTAATGGGAAGATAACTGATTTATTTGGATTTATTTCATAGTTTGATACTTTAGAGAACTTATCAATAGAGTCCAGGATCTTCTTTAGATCAGTGTTTGGTAATACAAAATATATGTTTAGGTTATCCATGAATGCTGTGGATTTTATTTGGACTTTGGAAATTTACATGAAATGGTGATATGTTCTTTGACTAATTTGTAGTAATAGTGTTTCAATATATATGTTGAACAAATGGGGAGAGTGGACAGCCTTGTCTTGTCCCATTAATGATTTTAATACTTTTTGATTGTTTTTTTTTTTTTTGTTAATAAAGAGTGTCGTAGTTGCATTGCTATAGAGGGTCTTAACCATATTTATAAATTTCTGTGGTATGTTAAACTGCTGCAATAATTTAAGAAGGAAGCTTAGATTTACTCTATCAAACGCTTTGTATGCGTCCACTGACGAGGCATATCTATGACATCTGCCCTTTGCTAAGAGATGGATTAAAGATTCAGTGGTGATGGTGTTATCCCAAACCTGCATGTGGCTCATAAAGCCCAATTGCTCTGAAGATATAATAGAAGGTAGTATTTTTTTATTGCGTTTGCTAATATTGTTGATAATATTTTAATATCTGTATTAATGAGAGCTATTGGTCTATAGTTGTTAGGGTTTTAGATATCTGAATTTGGTTTTGCAATGAAAATAGTCTTTGAGTTATTTATGTACATGTCAGAGATACCAAATTCTATTATGTAATTGTACACTCTTAACAGGGTAGATGTGATTTGCTGCTTACACTTCTTATAAAACTCTGCCTCAAATACGTTTGGTCCTGGTGACTTCCCTGGTTTCAACTTATCAATAGCTAGTTTAATTTCTTCTACTGCTAAAGGGTCTTTTAGATTGTTGATTTGTACTTCATTTAGAAGTGGGAATTTTAAATCTTTAGTAACTTGTTGATAGAGAAATTCTTGTGACAGTTCCTGATAAATCTCTTCAAATCCCTGTATGATTTAATTATCTGAGTATAAGGTTTTATTTTTGTAGTTGATTTACCTTATTTTGGAGGGAGCATTTTTTTAGGTTGATGATTCTTGCTAACATTTTTGAGGGGGGCTGAGCCTATTCTACATATTTTTATTATAAATTTAGTTCCATGATAGAATATTGTTGTGTTTGCAGCTCATACAACTGTTTCTGCAAATTTGTCATTTGGTTCTCCTAGTCCAAGGAGTGTTTTTTTTTTTTTTTGGTAATTTTAGCTCTGTTATTTTTAATTTACTTTCTGAATTAGTCATTTTTCCTTTGTTTTTTTTATATAGCAATGCCTTTTGTATTAATATTCCTCTGATAACAGCTTTAGTTGCTTCCCATTGAATATTGTAAGGTATTTCGGTTACTATAATGCTATGTTCTAATTGAGTGAGGATGCTTGTAATTTCTTGAATAACTTCCTTTTTATTGATTAAATTTGGATTTAGAGACCAGTTAGATAATGTATGTGTGGGGTATTTAGATTTTCCTTAGTTTATTATAATGCTAATTTCTGAGTGGTCCAAGATGATTCTGGGCTCAGATATGTATAGAGTTTCATTATTTGCTATAAATTCAGAGACTAGGAATAGGTCTATTCTGGACCACAATTTGTGAAAAGATGAATAGTGCATATATTTACTGACTAATAAGTCTGATCTATGCATTTCAAAGGACTCTACTGGGTTAAAGCCCTCTATTAGTTCTGTTAAAAGGGTGGTGACTTGGGAAGGTTGTTTGTTATTTTTATTTATTCTATCCTTTTCAGGGTTAATTATCATATTCCAATCACCTCCTATTATGAACAGGTAATCAGGTATTTTCATTAGTAGGTCATAGATCTCATATAGGAAAGCTTGTTGATTCATGTTTGGACCATATACATTTAAAAATAATAGTTTTTTTTGTATAGTTGATGAGCGCATGTAAAGTAGCACCATCTTCTTTTTGGATCTGAGTCGCTTTGTAATAAAATTCCTTTAAAGGAATTTTTAAATACTATAGCAGTCCCTTTGGATGATGTGTGTCCCCTGCTACTATGACTTGTTGTATCCATTTTCTATTTTTATCATTTCCCATTGTTCCCTTGTCATATGGGTTTCTTGTAGGAAAATTACCCCTGCTTTAGCTTGGTTAATCAAATGCATAACTAAGTTTTTCTTCTTTTTGTTTGGAATGCCTTTTATATTCCATGAGTCAATACTTATCATCTTTTACGTCTCACTTAACCCTTTAACTATTTGTATTTTTTTGCTTGCATAGACTGTATTATGGGATTAGCTTTTTTGCTTGGAGTTACTAGACAGGTTCAAAAATGTTAAGGTGACACCATACTCTTTCAGTATACACCCACACCTATCCACTTATATCCCCTACCTGAAAGAGAGATGTAAACAAATAAACACTTTAATATAGTTTGAACAATATTCCTTGTGTATTCTAAAAATAAACAAATTTAAACTATATTTCAATTCCCTTTTGTTATGCCAGGTCTTATCATATTAATAGCTAATGTTGACTCATCCTTAACAGCTTACCCAAGTGTAACAGGGTAACTTGGAAGTATTACTAACCATATGTGTTTCAGAGTTAAATCTATTTGTGATGTGGCTGCCTGTGTGAATATCCCATTATTTAGGGTTAGTATAGCAACCTATATAGTTAGGGTTTTTCTACTTAGAAGATTGATGTCAGCATATTTTATACATTTCTAATCTGGAAGTGGGTTTTGCTTACTCTTATAGGTTTAGCATTGTATGCCATGCCCCCTATAGTTCTTAATAGTAAAGAATGTGGAGTACTGAATGGTACCATATATTTACTTCAACTCAAAATAATATATAACATTTTCCCCATCTATCCTTGCCCCGTCTCCACATCTTTTAACATCACTTATACTTTCACTCAGTTTTCAAAAGCTTCAGGATTCTTATAACTTTTCTTAGCAGGTGGATTATAAAGAGTAAAATAAGATATGACAAAATTCTTTATGTACATAGTAGTGTTTTACACTTTTTATAGATCGACATTTTGATATACTGCCAACTGCATATTTACTTATTTCAGGAAATAGTGTTCAGGTGACTTTTTCCACCACAAACTTGCAAGTCCATGTGGATTAGGTGCTTACTTTAACTGTGCCTTAAAGCATTTGTTTACTAATTACTATAAACAGCTCCCATCTTTTTCTTATATTTTCTATGGTGGAGTTATCAGTCCTTTTCCTGAAAGTTTTTCTATTAAATACCTGACATACCACATAGTGTTTGTAACTTCTGAGTTTGTTCTGTCCATAATATAGTTGAGCTTGCTTCTGTCTTTGGTGAGTGAAAAATTATTTGATTTACCATTATTGCTGTAGCCATAGTAGCTGAAGAAGGCTGTGTGTAGTAGATTTGAGGTGCTTGGACTTACGTACTTGGTGGTCTGACTTTTAAACTCATGCCCTTCTTATTTTCAAGAAACTGTGCACTGTGTAGGTCACAGGTCAGGGTTAATTGTGCAACTTCATGATCAAGTTAGGAATTGGAACATTGGGATGGAAAGGGAGCGCTTGCAACTAAAAAGGTATTTCAATTATTTTATACCTTTTGATTTTGTGGAGATTTCAGAGATTAGTTTTGATCTGGCTGACTTTTATGCACCTTTTCACTATTAATGTCCATTAATATGTGGTGTTCATTTATTTGTTTGCTATTTTATTGAAGGCTTTTAAAAAGGCAGTCTTTGTTTCATCTGTATTGTTAATCTGGTAGGAATTATCATTATTTTGGAAAATAATTGTTGCTGGATACTTCACTTGGAATTTGATATTTTGGTTCAAGAAATCAGTGCAATATGGATAGAGTGCTTGGCTTTGTTGCTTAATGGAAAGAGGCAGGTCTTGTGCTATGGTTATCTTGTGCCTTATCCAGACTATATATTTTTTTGTTTTTGCTGCCTGGATAATTGTCTGAGAGTGAGACATTCATAATTCTTACATAGATTTGCCTTTGCTTCTAACATTTGCGATTTCCTCAGCACACTGTATATTCTTTCTATAGAGACTGATTGGGCTAGTTCTGTTTTCTAGAAGAATATCAATTATTTCTTTAATTATGAAAGAGAGCTGTGCTTGCTTGAATTTCTCTGGGAGGCCTCTAATTAGGATGTTTTGTCGTCTAGATCTGGCTTCCAGATCAATTAGCTTCTGTTGGATTTCTTTCACTGAGTTTTCCAAGTTGCAGATAGTCTTCTGGATCTCATCTATTTTTATTTCATTGCCTCGGGTTTTAGCTTCAATTTTTTCAAGCCTAGCCAAAATTTGTTCCAGATTGTTTCCAATGGATGTTAATTTTGAAGAGAAGGTCTGAATCTCTGATTGGAGCAGTACTAAGGCTGCCTTGTGTTCATCCATAAAGAAGGGTTGTTCTGGTATACGTTTCTGGGCTTGCTTTTGTGTGTCAATTTGCTGCTTTGTAGTTTTCTGCCTTTTTGTGCATACCTTTTTTTCTGGTGATGCTATTAATGATAATCTGGTCTTTGTATACTGAGCTTTCATTTGTTCCAATTCTTTTGATCTTAGATTGCTTCATCTTTCCACTTTTTATATTTTAACATTTTTCAAACTGTCGAGGCCTGGGTACACATGATGAAATCTCTGCACTTCAATCCCTTTGGTTTCAATTGTAAATATTCAGTCTATATTGTTTAACGTTTAAAATATGAACTCTTCTTTGTCCACTATTTGCTTATTCTTCTGGGATTTATTTATTTGAAGGTTTCTTTAGGAGCGCTGACATTCTGATTAGGTTAGATTAATATTTACTTTTAGGATCTGTCTGGCGTATGTGCTATCTAGCCAGCGATCATCTTGGAAGTCCCAAGTTTTGCAAATTAACCTTTTATGTTCCAGTTCACACAGTTAAAATATGTACATTTACACAGTTCCAATAGTGTATATACATTTCTGCTATTTTCTAGTAGGGTACACTGCAGATACATCTGTACAAGTTTAAAATGTAAAGCTTTCCTTTTTTTTTTATTATTCCCGATATAGCTGCCCGTATTTGCACGTGTATGCACGGGTTTGCCCATTGCTTAGCTACAGTTAGCAGTGTAGACATCGAAGTGAATAATAAACTATTTATATGCAAATAAAGCCAAATAGCAATAGCATAGTGGTAGAGCCCTTGCACAAAGAGGAGGCATTCCCGGTTCGAGTGGCGCCACTCCCCTAACTATTTTCTGTAGGAAATGTGTGCATAAAAAGAATTCCTGACATTTACCTTTTAAATTTCAGTAAAATGCATTGAAATGGCCTTTGTGGTAGTGAACGGTATTTTATATATATATAAGAAGGTGGAATGGTCATGCATACTGATAAATGCATAAGTAACGTATCTTAAGCAATGTGAAGCACTACTAAGCAAAGTTTACTAGTATTAAGCACAATTAAGTACAATTGCTCATAGCTTAGCACTGCTTTAACTAGCACAATAGTTTTGCGAGGAACTGCGCATTGCGCCAACTAGTGCAAACAAAACATGTTCAGGTGGAGCTGAGCACCGTGCTAACTAGTGCAACGTTGGGCAACGTCAGGCAGCATAGAGCAATGTAGAGCAACGTCGAGCAACATTGGGCAAAGTTGAGCAAAGTCGGCTAAACACAGCCACACCTCCTAGCCGGTCTGGCCAATAGTAAAATAAAAAGCAATGACAGGCCTCAAACCCGGGATACTGTGCACCATAATCACAGAACTAAACCACTAAGCCATGACAGCTTTAAATACGGATGCATTTCCAACACACTAATATATATCAATGGAAGTTTACCCATTGCTAAGCAGGTTTGCTTTTAGCTGAGATTTTTCAAAACCGGCCAATCACAAATAAGTGCGGGAAATGAGGCATATTTAAGCTCCATAGGTGGGAATAATTGCCATAACAGGTTGTAGCTCCCATCTGCAGACAGTATAGCCGGTGTTGGAGAGGGCTCTCATTTTCGAGCACAACGGTGGGACATTGAGGAGTCAAAAGTAATGGTTTGGCTCCTCGTCCATCATCATGACGCAAGACTCCTGCAGGGCCAGTTTCAGGGCACTGAGTACAAAGCAGAAGCCTCGAACCATCTAGCACATGATCTCACCAGTGCCACAGGCATCCCTCGGACTGGTGAGCAGGTCAGACACCACTACTCAGACCTGAAGAGACGCAAGGAGGACCAACTGAACCAGTGGATGCAGGAGGCCCGTGAAATGGAAAATGCCCCACTACTGAGTATGTAGCCATGGAATGAAGTATGTAAGAATTGCTATTGTAGTCTATGTTATGGCTAGGTATGTCTCAATATCCCTTCATTTACTTCACAGCTGCAGGTGTCCGTGCTGTGAATCAGCAAGCCTATGCAGATAAGCTGCTAAGGCTTGCCACTAGGCAGGTTAGTAATTATTCTGCATGTGTTGTCATATAAAAGAAGTGAGAGAGCCTGAAAAAGAGTGTTGTAACCCATTAATAAAGGTATAATAAGTGTTGAATAACTTCTCTGCATGTACTGTTATATCAAATAAGTGAGACAGCGTGAAAAGGTGTTGTAACCCATTAATAAAGGTATAATATGTCTTGAATAAAAGACCTCTGCATGCACTGATATATCAAATAAATGAGAGAGCCACTAGAAAAGTGTGTAATGTAATTAATAAAGGTATAATTCCTGGAGTGTGTTCGTGTCACTTTCTTCGATATGTTGCTGGACCCTTGCATTATAGAAATAGTACTGTTGTATTAAGCACAGTCAACACACACATGGGTAGGCTCATATAAAGTGGATGAAGGGAGTGCCAGTAGCTGTTAAGTATATATACAGTCCTCAACTGTCGGTTCATGGCCGGCATGTACAGGTTAATCTGGCACATGAGTAGCTTGTTATTGTGTTCCCCAGAAATGTCAGTGTGCTGCTAGAAATGTGGGGGGCTGTCAACATATACCTGATAATGTCACCTAAACACATCCAGATATATAGATATATAAATATAAATGAAATATATAAATATGTAGCAGTAACATCTGCATCCAGGACAGTTTGTATGTCAGATACAGGTCAGGTATATCAAGAACTAGCAAAACCCATTTTACAATTTAATGGACATTGCCTAGTGTAATAATGCATGTAGGGGATATAATATATAACTGCAGTCAATATAAATGTAGTGTAAACTATAAGTATATATAAGTTGTTAATGGAGGTATCTTTTTACATCCTACTGTATGTGCATAAACAATGCAATTCCACACCTCAATGGATATGTCTAATCTCATAACATTTGTTGGAACACATGTCCTATTGGTTTATAAATATTTGCATTTACGTTGATGCATGTGCCCTGTTCACATAGAACAATCTTGGTGGAGTGTTGCCACCAATCAATCCTGCATGCTGTTGGAATGCCCACTGTTGTTCTATATATGTATGTGTTATGCTTGCTGTTCAACTGTTGGAACTCTGGTGTTTTGGGTTAATGGGAATACTACTGTATGCTGTTACAACTAAATTGGAATGCTGTTGGCTATTACTAACCAATATTGTCATTAAATCCTCCTAAACATAGAACGTATTGGGAAGGCCAGTCCCAGCGGACCCACCTGTCCCACCTCAGCTGGCGAAGGCACCTGGCACCAGCAGGTCCGGTGCCCAGCCAGGGTCCTCCTCCTCCATTGGTCTTGTGCCACCTTCAGGTGGAAGTGCTGCAGGGGATGGGGCTCATCCCCCCCGTGCAAGTGTGACCAGAGGAGGGCCACCTATCACCCTCGGAACGGTCCGGGCTGTGGTGCTTAGGGAGATCGAGCGTTAAGTAGCTGATCCTCTACGCCAGCTCAAGGCAAGAGTGGCATGACTCATGGGTGAGCCTGCCCCTCCTACGCAGCTCCCAGCACAACCACCCTCCGGGCTGTGAAGGTGCAGTGGTGACTGCCCATGGGTGGGGATCTCAGTTCCACTGTTGCCATCTGTGGACTCATGGGCTTGCGATTTCCAAACACCCTTCCCCGTCAATGGTGTTCACTTATCCCATGTGTCATATTCCACCCATGTATGAGTCTTGTTTGTCTTGTCTGTTTACCTCCCCAACCTACCTCCCAAATATACCTACTTCCCCTACCCCAAATTACACTCTCACCTGAAAAAAAAAGGGCAATCTGCTCCCACAAAAAAATACGCCCCATACATAGCTACCCATTTTGCACCCATGTCTGCTGGACACATAAACTGAAATTTAATTGGCAGTACAACATACTTCATTGTCCTCACCCCCCTCTCAGGGGTGGAAGGTTTCAAATTTCCATCCAAATTACTAGTATATGCACAGCTGTTGCTGTCAAAGAAATGGGCAGCTATGGACCTTCCCTACACACATCCTGCACATCCCGAGCTGTTTTCCCTACTGTCTTTCCCTCTTTGTGCCCCTTTTTCACCACTTTCCTATCTCCCCATTTTCTTTTCTTTCAAAAAAATGAGCGCGGGGGTTAGCGGGAGTAAGCACCTTTAATCAGTAGTTAGCGGGTTTGCGCCTGTGTGCGCTTAGCTAAGTATTGCTAAGCGTTGCGCAAACCCATGCAAACCCGCTTACAACCACTTAAAAGTGCCTTAGTCACCCTGCATGTGAGGGGTCTTGTTCTGCTCAGCAGCAAAATAAAACACCAATGTCAGTCTCGAAACCCGGACCTTGGACACACTAGACTACATGAAGTACCACTAAGCCACAGTAGATATACAGCAGGTTGTTGCTGAAATATATATATCATGCATCAGAATGAGTGAATGTGAAGGTAAAATAGGAATGCCATAACACAAAACCTGTTCTGTGGAACTTTACTAGCAGTTGTTGTGGAATAGCAGTACATGACTGTGATAACAGAACCAGACATTTTAGCAGTAAATGAGGTTACAGCAGCACTTTACAACCCCCACACAGTATCATAGCAGGACAATCCACACCCAAATGTACAAAATACCTGTGTGTTCAAGGTCCAGCAAGGATATAGGTAGACATACTCAGTACTGGAATTGTTCAGTTTTCATGAGCATCCTGTGCTAATGTCAACAAAAAAAACACCAACTGTGCAGAAGTGAGTGCATTAATATCCACAGTATAGCAGTTCACAAACAGTTCATGTGCCATATGAAAACATCTCAATAACTACGCATGTATGGCAGCTAATTGTATAAGTAGAAAAGAAACTACATACTCCCATGTATCTTGTGTTAGCATTTGTAGGGGTGAGTACAAATCTACACTGTCAACTGTGTACTGGAAGTGGCAACATTCAGGTCTGAGTACAACATTCAAATCATTGGCTACACCCCTAGCATCAGTTATAAGAAGTATACCAACCTTCTGACTTACACAACAGTGTCCACAGCAAACAAGCATGGTCCCCACTTTGGAAAGCTGAAAGGGCTATGCCTACCTGACTTAGCAATTTATAGCATTGGGTTGCTATGACAGTGAGTACTGTAAGTACCACACAGCGGGCTGCATGCAATTGCCAAATGGTGGCCACCAATTGGTGCAGAGGCCATCACATGCATATTTGCAGATACCCATAAAAGCAGGCTGTACTTGCTGTCCACACATGCAATCATTTCATTGCAGGTACGGAGGGAGAGAGAGAGAGAGAGAGAGAGAGAGAGCAAGAGAGAGAGAGAGAAACAGATGCAGACGCAGGCAACAGCTGGAGAAAAAAAGAAAACAAAAAAAATTATATATAGAAAGAAAAAGTTATATATTGAAAGAAAAAAATAAAAAATAAAAGAATATATTGAAAATATATATATATATATAAAAATACATTGAAAAAATATGTTGGAAAAAAATAATATATTGAAAAATAAATAATATATTCAAAAAAATACTATATTGAAAAAATATATTGGAAAAAATATATATTGAAAAAATATATTGTAAAAAAAATATATATATATATATATATATATATATATATATATATATGTATTGAAAAATAATATATTGAAAAAAATTATATTGAAAAAAGATAACTATATCTCAAAAAATAAATAAGATATAATAAATAAACTCTTACAAAACACACAGAAATGACAAATACGAACACATACAAAGGAAAGGTATGTAACAGCTATGCATTTACTGGCATGTAGTA